>NW_015150731.1:318159-353387 GCF_000732505.1 Cyprinodon variegatus
ATCCATCCATCCATCCATCCATCCATCCATCCATCCATCCATCCATCCATCCATCCATCCATCCATCCATCCATCCATCCATCCATCCAGGCAGCCAGCCAGCCAGCCAGCCAGCCAGCCAGCCAGCCAGCCAGCCAGCCAGCCAGCCAGCCAGCCAGCCACCAGTCTGTTGCAGAACCTTAATAAACGTTATAGCAATTTAATTGGCAGTATTTGATAAATGAGATGCCAAACTTAACATAACAAAATTAACATGACATAAATAATTGCTTAAAAGAATATATATAAAAAGTCTGATTGTGTTTGCAGTAAAAGACTTTCAACCCTTTCAATGGTTTCAGTTCAACTTTTTTACCAGCTTGTTGCAGATACAAAAAACACATGGTATGTTAATGTTGCAAATAAATAGTAGTGCTTCTTAAATATACAACTAAAGTCTTGTCATTTTTAGTGGAGACCAGTTTAATCCTAGACACAGTAGTTTACTGTGTAACCAGTTTTTCTTTTGCTCAATAAATACGTCTTTCAGAATAAAGGTGTATGAAATCTACTGATTATTTGATAGCTATGGCAGAGAGAGAAATGATTTAACAGGGAAAATCAAATCAGAACCTATTTAAAAAAAGATATAATTACTAGAGAAGGTAAAGACAAAATCAACTGAAAACGCTAAGAAATATGCAACACCTGACAAAAATAAACAAACTCAACGAAAAAGTAACAATATGGCAGAGAGTAAAGAAACAAATCCAAACTGTAATTTCACCTGTAGGACCTGACATATAGTCTACTTAACTGGTTAGATCAATAAGAGTGTGTAACAATAAAAATAATCCTGTGTTCATTGATCATTTTACTAAGTGGAGCTATATACATAGTAAAAGGAACAGGCCCAAACACTAAACCCTGTGGCATTCAACAGGTAATCCATGTGCAAGAGAAACACTTGCATTTAGTGATTGGGACCAAATGCAGATTGGCTTTCTTTACTAATTAGGTGACCTATAACAGCAATTGGATTACATAGATTTTTTTATGATGTGTCTATATAGAGAGAGCTGAATCTTGTTAGTGTTAAAAGACTTTATAAGTAATGAAATAAAGCGAAATTTTCTTCTTTTGTCTTTTATTTTACAATTAAATCCCACTTCATGTTGGTACATTGCATGGATTCTAATTGTAAATAAACTAAGTTTTATGGATGTCATGATAGAAAATATGAAATATGTAAAAGCTTTAAAAATACTTTTGTGTGGCTGGGATTTTGGTCTTTTTTGAGTAGATAACTTCCATGTTAAGAAATTGGTGAAAATAACATTACAGATATTATACTGCACCTGATTTAATGTGATTTGTTAAGTTCTAATGTATTATATGTATTATATTTTT
Source organism: Cyprinodon variegatus (assembly GCF_000732505.1). Taxonomy (NCBI): domain Eukaryota; kingdom Metazoa; phylum Chordata; class Actinopteri; order Cyprinodontiformes; family Cyprinodontidae; genus Cyprinodon; species Cyprinodon variegatus. The sequence continues at coordinate 319,549 of NW_015150731.1, forward strand.
AAAGAGTTAATTATTTACACATTCAATTTTTTTCTTTTCAGACAATTTGCCAAAGACCCATATCATCATAAGAGTAATCCATTTCACTCCTGGTTTGTGGGACTGCTTGCTTTGTGCCTACTTGTATTTGTCATGTTTTTTGCCTTTTCAGACAATACTCTAGCATGGTCAGAAAAACTTTCCCTTTATAGTCAGAACTATGTTCCTTTCAACCAGAGACCTCAGTTTAAAGCCCCTCCTTATCGAGTCCACCCAAAACACAAACTCATAACAAATGCATTTCAGAAAAACACAAAGTTTCCATCTGTGCAGCCTGGGGGTCTTCAGTACCATCTAGCCTATCCACGCAACTACCAGTTTATTATAGATAACACAGAGATTTGCAAAGACAGTAATCCTTTCTTGGTTCTGATGGTGCCGGTTAAGCCAAAAGACATTGCAGCTCGGAATGCAATACGCCAGACATGGGGTAAAGACAAAGTGGTTCAGAGCAAGGTGGTACTCACTCTCTTCATGCTGGGTCTTGAAGAAGGAGCTGATCTAGAGAATCTCAAAAATGAAAATCAGCAGCACCAGGACCTGATCCAGAGCAACTTCATTGACACGTATCTCAACCTTACCATCAAAACCATGGTAATCATGGACTGGTTGGCCACACACTGCCCTACAGCAACCTACGCCATGAAGGTGGACTCCGACATGTTCTTAAATATTGATAACCTCATAATCATGCTGCAGAAGCCAGGGATCCCAAAAGTCAATTATCTGACAGGAATGCTGATGTGGGACAGGCCTGTTGTCCGATCAAAGGAATCTAAGTGGTACGTTCCTGAAGAGCTGTACCCCGATCCCAAGTATCCCACTTATACCCTGGGCATGGGTTATGTCTTCTCCAATGATCTTCCTGCTAAATTTGTTGAGGTCTCAAAATCAATCAAGCCCTTTAATATAGAGGATGCTTATATTGGAATGTGCACAAAAAAGCTTGGACTTTCACCAACTCCTCCGCCAAACCCTTCCCAGTTTAAGGCTTACAATTCAAGATATGATCGCTGTGAATTCTCTCAGATCATAACATACATTCTTGGCTCTTCAGAGCAATTGAAAAACTATTGGTCGGACTTTAAGAAGCCAGGACCTCATTGTTAGAGCTATTAGCACTACAGATGCAACATGAAATCTCACAGGGTTTAACATATTTATAAATGTTTATTGTATTAAAACAAGATTTAGATTTTTTTTAGGGTAAACTGCAGTAAATTAATAATCCTTTAGGTGTTTGTGTATAAATTTTACAGACTCATCAAGCGAGGTTGTTCATTACAGTTCATCATACAAAATTTGAACCTTCACTGGACTACAGTATTTTCGTATCGGTATAAATGCTTTTTTGCTTGTTTTGGTTTAAAAAGCTGTGGATTGCATGCCATTTAAACTGGGGGGCTGAACTGCTTTACCTGTTAATGGATGAGAAAACAGCTAAATGGTGTGTCAACATAAAAAATGGAACAGTATGGCTAAACATTAACTTGAAGTTAAATCAAGGTAGTACAAGTAGGCTTGATGGTAAATAAACTGTGTTCATTGTATGGGTTTTAAACATTCAGCTTGAATTTTAGATCAAAATGTGAAAGTGATTTTTGTATTTGATTTTGTTTTCTTTTCATCTGGATTTCTCCTAAGCCATTCAAAAACGTGTACATCTGCTGCAGGACAAACCTTTACCTCTGTCTCAAGTCTTTTGCTTGCTGTATTGCCCAGAAATAAGGTGTATCTTTACCCATGTTTTATATATAATCATTTATTCATTTATTGTAACCCCTGGGCCATCTTTAAATTACACTAATGATTTGTAGATTTCAATAATAATGGTCATATGAAACTGTGTGTAATTGGACCTTAATTTGACTGGTTGTTGGTTGGATGAATGTAATTAACTAAATGGATGTTTTCAAAAAATTGATATTTCTGGGTTTGATATTACTGGATATGTTTGGGTAAAGTTTACTTAGTAAGATCAGATTTGTTGTAATTTAGTAAATTAACGTGAAATAAGCATTTTTGTCTTCTAATATGACTGATCCAAAAACAAATAAAAAAACATAAGTAAAAACATTAGGTACTCTGGTTTTCACTGAAACCTGGCAGCGGACAATATATCTTACACTTAATTTCACAAAAAGATTCATGAATCTCAGTTGCATTCTGTTATGTTGTTTCAACATCTATAGTTACTAATAAAACAAACCTTACTTTATTAAATCATCCATATTAATATATTTTTGTCAGCTTTGCAGTTCTGAAGACAAAATAGGGCTAATTTAAAAAATTCACTACTTTTTTTCCCTTTTTATGTCACTAACAATAAGATTCATTAAAGAATAAAACATACATATATGTTGTTCATATATGTGTTTGATATGGCTGTAAGCTGTTAACTGAAGTCAAATTCATTGTTTGTGTCAACTTTGGTTGTGGTTTGAGGACCCAAATGCAGAGGCTGAGAGGCAGAGGTGAGTTCTTGCAGTTTTAATGAATGAATCTCAGGTAACAGAGGCAGGAATCCAAAATCCAACTTAAAATGTAAAACTTAACCAGAACAATGGAGGCATCAGGGGAAACAAGCACGAGGAGTCAGGGATAGACAAGGAACCAGCACTGAGGAATTGCACAAGGAGAGTATTTAAGGTTGACTGAACAAAGGGAGGACTGATGAGCTGATTGGGAGCAGGTGAGACCAGAGTGTTAGAAAAAATGTATATGTTATCATTTTATTTCAAGTTACAGGCATTTGGCCAAGGAATGTAAAGTATTGTTCTAAATGAGGAGAGCAAATATTTCTCTCAGGGCCTTATATTATTCAGCTATGCAGCCATAGGTGACTGATAACTTCTGACCCCTCCTGATAACATCAGACCCCTCCTGGTAACTTTTGACCACACCTGTAATTCCTTTGAAGTCTAAAAATAAAAGCAGCAGAACAGAGAGGTTTGGGCAGAGTTGAGTATAGACTTTCAAGGGGTCTAATCCTTGGTCTGTCCTCTCTCTCTCTTTTCTGCAAGAAAGAAAAGAATAATCGCTTTGTTTGGTTTTCATTTCTAGGACAATAAGTGGTTATGATTATGAACCCTATCACAGAGGCTTCTAGGAAAAGAGCTAAAAAAAGGAAACCAAAACATGAGGTTAAAAAAGAAAAGCCTAATAAGTCAAATACATCCAAAAACACAACAAAATAGGAATCAAACCAATAAAACTACAGAACAAAGAAAAACAAGAATCAACATAAAACTGAAAACTTAACAGAACCAAGACCATAGCAGCTTTTGGATATAACCATGACCAAATCTGTATCAAAGAATTAAAGCTGAGCTGCAGTACATCAATCAAAACAATCATGCAGAGTATCATTAGAGGTGCTGAAAGCGTCATGGCTGGCCCCTACCCTCTGATAAATAACTTCTCCAAAGCAGCTGCAGAAAGAGGAAACAGATGATCATGAAGGTGAACACATCCTCTACAGAAATCTTTTAAACTTTTGCTTTGAAGCAAGCTATATTATAGCATAAAAGCCGGACCCAGACTGCTCCAAAGCGTTGTTACATAAGCGGTTAGAATGTTGAATGTCTTGATCCAGTCAGATACTCCTCTTTACCTTTGCTTGGTTTAAGACGTCTATTTTTTGTATTTGAATTTTTCTATAAATTTAACTATAAAACAGTAAAATTTGTATACACTGTTATACATACAGCCAAATGAATATAAAGTCTGATTTGATTTAGGGAATAAAGTTGATATGATTTTCATCTCTAAAAACAGAATCAAAGGTTAACTTAAGCACATCTATATTCTTTTGGAAATAACAGAAAAAAAAGTTCATTTGTCCTTCGTCTTTTGTAGAGAGCATTAGTACTATCGATGATTTTGCATGTAAATATCAATTTAAAACTTCACTTAGGCCACAGCTGTCAACAAGCAGCCCCTTTCAGTAACTGTTTATATACTGTATATAAATGTCTAAATATAAAAATAAATCAAATGTATAAGTAAAATGAGCCAAACTTTGTATTAAGAAGGGAAGTTTGTTTTGCAGCCATCAGGAACAAATGAAGAGGAAGTAGACATGAAGAAAAATCATTCCTGTTACAGCAAGAGTGCAAAAAGAGACTACCACAGTTTCTATAAACACTTATGTCAATTTATTACTGAAGACAAATAAACACTTTTTTTGTGTTGCACTTGATGACCATGTGTCTGGGAGGTACATGACACCAGCCAGGAGTTACCGAAAAGGGAATAGTCTTTATTCCTTTTAACTCCTGTCCTGTATAGCTGGGAGAACTCTATATGATTTTTGAGTGTTTTTTTTGGGGGGGGGCTCTTTTTGGCATCAAGACAATTATTCTTATTGCCACATTGCCAGACAGGACACTGTAAAAAAAAATGAATGAGTGTGGTTAATGTTAAAACTGACCAAAGAAAACATGAATAACACATTTTCAAAAAAGGAGTGTCAACATTAAAATGTCTCAATTTCTGAAAGAAAAAAAAATCATATGCTGCTGAGCCTCTGATATGGCCTTAACAGTCAAGGGTTTATAGATAATTGCACTGAGGTATTTTTAGTGTTGTTAAACTTCAACAGCCTGTTTATTTAATATCCACAGAGGACATGTCTGAAAATTAAACACAATCATCACAGAGCTTTTATTTCCTGAGTCCTGGTCATCAAGCAGAGACTCAATATCTGTCTTTGTATTGGCTCTGGCAGTCATCATTGGTACTGTATATAAAATAAATAAAAATGGTAAAGGGCACAACCCTGAGTGGAACCAGTGGAACATAAAGGTGCATACTGTAAAAAGCCATTAACCCTTTCCCTCTGAGGTCTGTTTGTCTACAAAAATAAAACCATTAGCATTGTAGATCCATTAGATACATTTGGAAACTATAAGATGATCAAATAAAAGAAGAGGGTTTTATACAGTTCAAAGTTTATGAAAAATAAACAAAAACATGAAGTTCTTCTTTTAAAGCAACCCATAACAAGAAAGAATAGGGTGTTAGAAGAATCATAAACACCCCTACTTGAGCTGTTGGAGTGTTAATGATTTACTGTGAGCAAACTGTAAAATATCTAAACTGGTTAATGATGAATAAGAGCTAAAATATTTGGTTTTAATAAATACTGAATTTAACCAATGGAATGAATGAGATTAAGTTAGTGAAGCAGTAACATCACCTTCACCTGTGTTAAGTCATAAAAACTAAATTTTTAAACAGCCTGGAGAATCAGAGTTATGCAATGGGGACCTCAAAGTCACCAATTTTTTTTTAACCTTTGTACGGTAATATTTGCCCAGCAGGGGTGGCCCAAAGATCACTTGCATGAAGAAGTGTTAGCTTTGGCGTTAAGCTACAGCATCATCCATCCATCCATCCATCCATCCATCCATCCATCCATCCATCCATCCATCCATCCATCCATCCATTTCCTGTCATGCTTCATCCCTGCTGGGATAACAAGGGGTCCTGGAGCCAGCTGTCTATGGCTCAGAAGTGGGGTCCACCCTGGACAGGTCATCAGTCTATTGCAGGGCCACACAGAGACAAATAGGACAAACAACCATTCACACACACACTCATACCTACGGAGAATTTAGAGAAGCCAATTAACCTCACAGTCATGTTTTTGGACTGGGAGGAAGCCAGAGTACCCGGAGAGAAACCACTCATGCACAGGGAAAACATGCAAACTCGATGCAAAAATGGGAATCGAACCCAGAACCTTTTTGCTGCAATGCAGCAGTTCTACCCACTGCACCACTGAGCCGCCTTATCTAAACAAAGATAAAATATAACCTCACCAATAAGCTTGGTCAAATTCTGCTTTTTTTCCCCACATTATATGTCATTGTACACGCTTGTACAGCATTAAAAAAAACATTGGGGCTCTCAGTTATGTTATTTAGTTCAGTTACTACTGCCGGAAGACGAAAAAAGTATAGACAGATTGCAGAGTTTGTTGAGCATTATCTGGTGTGTCATGCATGGGCAGATGTTGCTAGACTGCTTTGATGTCTGGTTTCCTGTCAGGTTTCCTGTCTCAGTACAGACGTTGCGCTGATTTATATAGTCACATACATCCGTATAAATTTAGACCGTTGAAGAACCACAGTGTTGGTATTATTGCATCGCAGTGCAGATGCACACTGTTGATCACTCAATTTTATTAGAGGGTCTGGAAAACTTGGTTGGCCTTTTTGGTACCGCACTGGAACGGTTTAAATACTATCTGAAGGATAGGAACTTTTAAGTGTCAGTAGGAAACTTTAAATCAGAGACCAGAAAAATCACAAGTAGAGTTCCTCAAGGCTCCACTCTCTCATATTTAAACATCTACATCTATACATGCTCCCTTGAGCTCAGATCATAGCAAAAAATAATATTAGTTACCATTACTATGCAGACAACACAGCTTTACATCACAATGTCACTATCCATCAGAGTGTTGGCTAGATGCTTAGAACAAATCAATATGTGTGTGCAAACTGGCTTAGATTAATACAGATAACATTTGGTGCAACAGTTTTTGTTTTACTTTCCAAGGTTAGCATAATAATGACAATATGTTGAATCTTAAAGCAGCTTCAGGTCATTGAAGGACACTGTATAAAAAAGAAAAAAAAAACAGTTAAAAGTACAATACTATCAAAGAAATTTTCTTAAAGTGAAAACTCCTTTACTCCTCTTACCCCCTTATTTAAAGAAGAACTGGTGAGAGGAGTTAAGAAGGGCGGTTTTTGCTGCATCAGGGAAATGAAACAATGAGCTGTCACAGATGACACGCAAGCTGTCCATAGTCCTCCCCCTATCTTGCCTTAGAACAATATGAAAAAACAGAAATGTCAGCATTAGATATGTTATGTTTATCTAAACCAGTGTCTCTTAACCCTGGTTCTCAGGGCCCATTGTCTTTTATGTTTTAGAGGTATCTCTACAGTGGTGTCAAAAGTACACACATTTGTTAGTATAGATACTGCAGTTTAAAAACACTCTGGTAGAAATTGAAGTATCAACTTGATCTCTTTACTCAAGTAAAAGTGAAAAAGTATGTGCTCCAAAAACTACTTAAAGTATAAAAGCATAAAGTAACCTTTAAAAAAAAACATCCAGATGCCACTATAGGAACTGAAAGCTCAATTTTACGACGAGATAGGGCCAAGGATGAGGGAGGTCTTGTTGGTCTCTGTCTCCATCTCCCGATACGCTCTCGTCTGTGTCCGATCTTTCAGACATTTCAACATCTTTTCTGCATCCGACATTGTAGCACGGCATAGACATTTCACGTTTGCAGTTTCAAGAACACCTGCTTGCTTCTGAGGATTTCCTTTAGCTAACCAATGAGTGTTTGTGTTATATGACTCATCCAATTACACTAGTTTCACTAGATGTGAATGGCGCCAATGATCTGCATTGGATGGCACACATGGCGTGAAATAAATATTTATAAACATTAAACCAGGGGTAACCAATGAAAAATTTGTGGGGTCCGAGTAAAGAAAATCATCAACCAGTAAAGCTCTGGAGACAAAACAGCGTTTAACACTGAAAAAAATGAGGTGTTTATGCATCCATGTTATACATAGGATTTAAAAAATAAAAAAATGTAACATTTTTCCATTTAAAATCTAAAGTGTTTATTGAAGTAGAGAACAACAATTGTTCAGTTTGGTATATAGACAATTTCCTGATTCCCATATTTTATAAAATTCCTGAACTGACTGTTATTTTTCTTTCCTTTTTCTCTCTTAATGAGAGTAGTGGGCTTCATGCTGCCCTGCAAAGCTTTAAACCTGGGTTTGAATGGAGACAAAGCCATTCTAAAGCACATATCAAGGTGCTCATTTTGAGCCTGGATCCATTTTTATTTTTTTTTATTCTGTTCTTGGTGGAGAACCCTGCTTCACAGCAGCAGGTTGAGCCAAACATACTCTAAATGTTCAGGCTCTGCTCCGGTCTGGCCAGGTCAAGGTCCAATATTACAATCATACCAAACAAGAAAAAGAATGGCAAAAAAATACGGTTTGACAAATTAAAATATAGTAACGATAATAACGATAACTACAAATTAGAGCATAATTCTTATATATTTCAAAAAACTAACACCGTTTATTTAAAAGATTGGATGCAGACTATTGGTACTTCAACAGACCAGGAAGCAGATTTCTCATCTCCATCAGAAACCGCTCATATGATGGATGCTGATGGGGATTTTTTTAATGTGTCAAATTAAATTAAGCTCTCATTTCTGCGTGTTTTGCTCCTACGAATTTAAAGATAATATCGCGCATGCTCTCCTAAAGCTCCGAGGGAAAGTCGGAGCGCAGCAAGACGGAAGGAACAGCGGAGGCTGTAGGCTTTACTTTGTGCAGGCGGTCTGGTGCGTGCGGGGTCTAGCGGAGACGTAGGATGTGGGATTTCGGGGTAACAGGAGAAGCTGCAAAAGTGAGTTTTAGACACTGTCGTCAGACAACATGTGGTAATTTATAAATGTTTTAAATCAGGTTAGGTCCAGATTAGCCAGCGGGTGGAACCGGATCAGAACCGTGGTACGCTAATCCATGACCTCTGCATTAAACCGAAGCCAAGAGTAACGAGTAATGTTTGTTTTAAAAATGTAAGGAATAGAAAGTTCAGATACTTGTGTGAAAATGTAATCAGTAGAAGTCAGAAGTAGGCCGAAAAATAAGTAATGGAGTAAAGTATAGATATCTAAAAAGTGTACTTAAGTACAGTAACAAAGTATTTGTACTTCATTACTTGACACCTCTATCTATCTATCTATCTATCTATCTATCTATCTATCTATCTATCTATCTATCTATCTATCTATCTATCTATCTATCTATCTATCTATCGATTTCTCCCTTTCTCCATATAAGCTTACATTTTATCAATTACGCTCTCCATAGTTCTGCTGTGGCGCAAGCACAGAGCAACAGTCGCTTGCACTGTGCAGAGATGCAGGGGAAACCGTACCTAGTGGTGAAACACAGCTCGACGTAACACAATCCTAGATCCACAAGTTCTACAGCTGATGCTTCAGAATCGTATTAAACGACCAGGTCCTAACTTCATGCAGCATGTCGATTTATATGAAAAAGTAAAACAGTATGAGGTCTAGGTGTTGTAGTTTTTTAATTAGAATAGATTAAAGATGCTGAAGGTAGGTGAAAAATTAAGTGGAATCGCCATTTACTCATTTCCCAATTCAGAAGCTACAATCTGAAGCCAACTTCAGCTTTGTGGAAGAATTTAAGTCCAGGATTAATATACACACGTCGCATCAGCCTCCCCCTCCTCCTTCGTTCCACACCCATTGGTTCCAGAAAATTACAACTTGTCTCACTGTATTCTAAGTCACAACATATCCGTGTTGAACCCATTTAAGGTGCTTTAATTTATATCCATAGAGGCCTCTTTATCTCTCCAGCTGGACAATGAGGAAGGCCACCACATCTAGAGGATCTGTGTCAATTCAAGGGATTAATATTATGGATAGAAATTGCACTAACTGTTTTATTAGAAACTATTTGAATAAATACCTTTACCCTGAAAGACAAAACAAAAATCGTACAAAAATTTGATAAAAGCTCAAAAACTAAACTAAGAACAACGTCTCTAGCACTACCTATACCTCCAAAGGTGAAAGAAACACATTTCAAAATAATGAACAACATTTACCCCTCTAAAGAATAATTGAGACTTCGCTTTGGTACAGATGATAACACGTACATTCTGTGAAAATTATATCGAAACTACAGAGCATGTGTTCTCATGTTCAGTGGTGCAAACATTTTGGTGTGATTTGCATAGATGGATTAAGCTACAGCTATCTTCATTTTCAACCTTTATCTCCAGGGACGATATCAATTTTGGTCTAATATTGCAAAGTAAGGGTGATTGGCTCTGCACCAATACAATTGTATGTCTAGCTAAATTTAAAAAACATTTATGATATCCTAAAACACTTCCCAACAGAATTAAACAGCTAAACAAAGACCGAATTCCCCCCTTATGTTATCCTGTCTTATAATTTGATTCTATGTGATTGTATTTATTTTATAATTATTCTTATAATTTATTATTTAAATTTGTTTATTTATTTGGCTTTATGTATTTGAATGTTTACGTTAATAACCCTCTATAACAAGTCTATGTTATAGATATATTTCATATTTGTATGAAGAGATTCTCCCGCTGGCTATATTTTCTATGTATCCTGACTTGAAGAAACGAGCTCTATGCTATGCTATCTTTGTCGGTAAATTTTGATATTTTCAATTACAAAAAATCTTTAAAAAAAAGAAAAAAAAAATCTTAAAAAACACAAAAACATAGAGGATAACTAGAGGATCTGATTGATGTTTTCTTCTGTAGAGTCCCATTAATTGGAGGATCCTTCTCAATTCTCAATGTGCGCATGCTAATACTGATCTCATCCACTGTTTGCAGGAGCATCAATATCTCTCCGTGTCTTAGACCGAGCATAAAGTTAAACTTGATCAACTCCAGTAAATTTGCCATTGTGCTGCAGAGGAGACGCCATGCAGAGTGGAAACATCCCACCATTACCTGGATGACGTTGTTACAATAGTTATCATGTCTAATCAAACATTTACTTGGAGCGCCAACTTTTTCGTCTTAAATGAGTCTCATGGTCACTACTGACTAAAAGCATATAAGTGCAACCACCTGGATAAAGTTATCACGTTTATACACTATAATTATTACCTTTATACAATTTAATTAGCAAAAATGTATTTTCTCAAGTGACAGCTGTTGTGCCATATGCCATGATCATGGTCTTTGGACACTGGGAACCAGTGACCATATTTCATCTTGACAGGATGACCAGTGGAAAACACGGAGCTTTGGTGAATAACAGCTGGGGGACTTCTGCAAAGAGGACCCCTGCTGTATGAGACTGAGACAAAGAAACCCCTGGTTGTTGCTGCCCCGACTGCTGAGCTGCAGCTGGAGGAAACTGAAGCCCCCCAATGGACATGGAAAAAGGTTTGCAGGTCTGGCATGATTAGGGACAGAACAAACAACATGTGTTTACTGATGAGTAAAGACAACGTTAACAGAATGGACTGCATGCTATGCTATGCTATAGTAACATGTGTTAAGCTGTTGCTGAAGCTTGGACAAGCTTTATTCACTAAGGGTTTAAACACTGATATAACATTAGTGCTCATGTGTTCCTCATCTGCTCATCACATTTCCATTACCAAGAGTCATTTAGTGGAATCCTGATGTCTATTCGCTGCTAGCTATTTCAACGAGGGTAAAGAATCATTTGACTACAGGTTATTGGTTCTTGATTAAGCAAATCATTCAATAAAACATAATTTGGCCAAAAAATGTTTTATTCACCTCATGGATTTGCATTCTGAATTGGTCTGAAACATTCCAATTTTTTTTTTAAATTAGTGAAAAGCTAATTTGATCACATCCCAGATTCTTCCAGATAAACTTTGGTTTCAAACACAAAAATCCATCTTAACCTGTAATATGTTTTTCAACCATGTTTCACTTCCTCTTTATACATAGTAGTTTAGTTTAGTTTAGTTTAGTTTAGTTTCACTAGTCTTAATTGAGAGTGTTAAACTGAAAAATGTTTGACTTGGAGCTGAATGATTTTTGTTAATAAACTCTTATATTTTGAACAGAAGTTGTGGTAAATTTATTCCATGTATGTGCAGAATTAACTGTTTGACCATGATTTGAGCTCAAATCTCTCTTTTATTTATTGCTCTAACACACAGCTAGTAGGGCTGTGTCACAAACAGTATATAACAACCGAAATTATATCCCACACACACACACACACACACACACACATACACACGCACCGGGGAGGGCAATAAAAATCTGAAATATCACAAGTATAAAAAAAACCACAACACAGCAATACGCTTCCCTAGGAAGTACACCCTAATGGCTTCTGCTTATCAGTGGAGAACAGCAGCCAAATAATGCAGCCTATTTCTAAGGGTCCTTAAATAATCTGTTCTCTATCTAAATCTAAGGTGAAGTAGCCGCCCCTCCCATGGTGTTAAAGAGCGGCTCCCCATAGGAAGCTGTCATTGTCTGCAGGACCACGACTCCCAAGCTGAGCCTCTCTCAGCTCCTCCATCTAAACAGAAAAGTGGTCCATGTTATGTTATCCACCGCTTTGTAGGTGGATAAAGGTTGATAAATGCGACTAATGGAAATGTTTTCCTGTGATATGCGGGATGTCAGCCCTCTACTCGAGTAAGCTCTAAATTTACTTCTTTTTTTTTCTTTTTCTATTTGCATTCCCACCAGGTGCTTTTTAGATGATTTATAAGCTGAAAACCTTTAATTCTTGTCAGTTTTTGTAAAAAGTGCGTTCTATTTTTCCTTTTTTAAAAAGAAAAACCTGTTATGAAATATTCAGTTGTCAAAACATAATGCAAAATGTGAAATAACACAGGATTTTATTTGAACTTACGCTAACGTTGGGTTGATTGTTTGTTTTTTTCTTGTCTGTAGGTTACTGCAGTTATTGAATAAAACAGAAAATTTCAGATTTCTGATCTTACTGCCATTTGTACAGTCAACTCGTCTCCTGAAGATGTACCTATATACCCATTGTTCAGATATTCTTACATACTAAAGTGAAAAACATCTTAACTCCTGCAGACTTTAGTTGCTAAATAGGGCAAAGAAGTAAAATTAGAGATGAAAACAGAGCAAAAAGGATGGGGATGGTAGCTTGGGGTTTGGTTGATTTCCTGTTTGTCTTCCAAGCCCACAAGCATGTTTCAGAAAGAGTTTTCATACTAGCATCTTCTGTCCTTAAGTATACTTAATATTATGTTTTTCTTTTAGCTATACAAATTCATTAAGTCTAAATGTAGACCGTAGAGCAGGGGTAACCCACTAAAAATTAGTAGGGTCAGAATGAAGAAAATCAACAACCAGGAAGGGTCTGGAGACATTTTAATGATAATCCATTGCTTTTGAACATCATTTAACACTGTAATAAAATGCAGGTACTTATGCATCCATGTCATAAATTTAATTTGTAAATAAAAAAATAGACCATTTCCATTTTAAATTCAATTTTTTTTTTTGTAGTAGAAAACAAAAATCTTTCACTTTGGAATAAAGACAATTTTTTTTTCTTATTCTTTACAGCACTAGTGGCTAGTTTTTTTCAACAGTTGGCTGACAGGAAAAGGGGCCAGGCTTAAGGACCAGCACCAAATACCCTATATAATCATTCTATGACCTCCTTTAAAGTGCACCCTTGCCCAGCCAAAACCCATTCTAAAATGCCCTCTCCTGAGGCAAAAGGCATAGTAAAGTGCCCTCTTGGATCCCAAATGCATGCTAAAATTTGCCCCTGGTAGCCAAACCCATATTAACGTGCCCTCTACAGTGGTGAGCACATGCTATATGTGTCCTTTTTTTCTCTCTGACTCTGCCCTTCAAAAAGGGTGTGCACGCCACTGCTTACAAATTATAATAGGTTATTGGAAGGGCCCAGCCAGAGTTTACGTTAGAATTTGACAGATTTGTGGATGGAGGTAAAGACCAGAGTTATACATGGGGTACCTCTAACCCCAAATATTTGAAGATACAAATACACTAATAATGATTTTATTCTTTTCATTTCAGAAAAACCTCTTGAGGACCCTAACCCATTTCGTGAGAAGAAACCTTCATTTCAATTTTGGTTTCAGTTCTTGGTTCTTTTTTGTCTACTAATCCTTTATTTCTGCTATGCCGTAAGCAGCAACACCCAATCACTATGGGAAAGTGTTTCTCTCAAAAATTCATACCGCTGGCTTTTTATACGAGTTCATCAGGTTAATGCTCCCTCTTATCGAGTCCATCCTAAACACAAAGCTAAATTAAATGAAATTAAGGAAATTCAAGAACCCTCTCCAATACAGGCTAAAGGTCTTCAGTACCATGAAGCATATCCACACAACTACCGCTTCATCATGGATAACCTTCAGGTTTGCTATGAAAACACACCTTTTCTGGTCCTGATGGTTCCCGTAGAACCAGAAAACATTGCTGCGCGGGATGTGATCCGTCAGACTTGGGGCAAAGACAAAGTAGTTCAGGGGGAAGTTGTACTCACCCTTTTTATGTTGGGTCTCAATTGGAAAAGTGATGTGGAGAAACTCACAGAGGAGAATCGGAAGCATCAGGACCTTATCCTGAGTAACTTTACGGACACATATTCCAACCTGACCATTAAAACCATGGTAATCATGGACTGGTTGGCTACACGCTGCCCTACAGCAACATACGGCATGAAAGTGGACTCAGATATGTTCCTGAACATTGATAATCTGGTGATCATGCTAAAGATGCCTGGCATCCCTAGAGTGAACTATTTGACAGGAATGATTATGGGAAATGTGCCTGTTATCCGGACAAAGGACTCCAAGTGGTACGTCCCAGAGGAGGTTTACCCGTATCCGCAGTATCCGACATACCCTTTGGGAATGGGATATGTCTTTTCCAACGATCTGCCTGCAAAATTTGTGGAGGTCTCAAAATCTATCAAGCCTTTTAATATAGAGGATGCTTACATTGGAGAGTGCATTAAAAAGCTTGGACTTTCACCCAAATCTCCACCAGATCCTTCGCAGTTTAAGGCTTATAATAACAAGTATGATCGCTGTGAATTCTCTAAGGTCATAACATACATTCTTGATTCTTCAGAAAAATTGTTAGAGTATTGGAGAGACTATAAGAAACCAGGAGCTCATTGTCCGAAGTTTTAGTAAAAAAAAAAAAAAACAAAAAAAACCCCCTTGGGAATAAAGTTACATTTGTAAAAAATTTTTTTATGTTTTTTAATGTTGCCTTTTTTACACTGGATATTTACTTTTAAAGAAGTTATATCCCAATTAAGAAACCAGATTGGATTGCACTATGAAGTGAAACTGAAAGTTTGCGTAAAAAAAAAAAAAAAAATACTGAATGCTAAATACTTTATTTTAAAGTGAACTAACATAGATTGTGACATTACAGTGTGTATTTAACGAAAAATTATTCTTAATAAGATTTTTAAACTTTCTCATTTCCAAAACAGTTTAAAGATAGATGTGTTAAATAAAACAAAAGTCAACCTTTTGCAGATGTTGCATCCATTGATTCTAATAAGGTTATCCTGTTGAAGCTAAACCAGATTAGAATGCTTCTGCATTGGGAAAAGTTAGAGATTGGCCAGCCAATATTTATGGTGTGTATTTGCATTGTTTTCTGGTATTGGCATAGGTCAATATGCACAGACGATTACTGATTCATTAGCGCATTAAGCAGCTATACCTTGAGGTCATCTGAAGTGCACTTATTGATGCTCTTTCCATCTGCTTATTCTTTGATAAATGTTTATTTTTGTTTAGATTAAGACTTGTGAAACATTTGTTATTGTTGTGTCATGTTTAATATGTTAATGGAGGAATAGAAAACAAAATACGCAAAAAAACACCACCCTAAAAAAACCCAGCACAAAACAGAGAAGTGAGAAGAAAGAAAAAAAAATACACAGTAGCGGCTTAAAAAAAAACAGTAGTCAATCTCTAATAGGAGTATTTTGCAGGAATATTCACAATTCTGCATATTTTTCACATTAATTTATGGTAAAGCTGTGTACTTAAAAAGAAAAAAAGATTGACCTTTAGCAAGTTCTGAGGAGAGAATTGGGAATGTTTTCCTGATGTGGGATGCTGGTACATGTTTTTAGCAGACTTAAAAAACGGGTTGCTACTGTAAATGCAAATGCAAGCATGACTATTTATCTATGATCCCTAAATAATATAAACATAAATCAATTTCCTTTTACTTACACTTCACAAAATGATTCAGGATATATATTTAATTATGCAACAAAAAGAACAAAGCATGAAGCATAGAAAGAGCAAGCAAATCCAGGTAATGTGGTTAGGTTAATCATTTTAACAAATTTTTAAATTAAGGAGGAGCGATATAGGACTATACTGTTAAAGACTTTATGATTTCTTAAAGTGTTTATTGAAATAGAATTCTAAACATTCCTAACCATGTCTTCTGTGCAAGTTATTGAAATTTATGAACAGAGCCATTACAAAACATATAGGCCAAAACACTTTTTTAAATTATTTGATGGGTTTGTTAAATCTTATCAAGTTGAATGTAGAACTGTTTAAATTTGACAACTAAGAGCCACTGTATTAAACTACCTTTAACCTAATAGAGTTGAAGCTATAACTTAATAACTTTATTTAAAAGCAAATCAACAATAATGACGTACAAGTAAAGTGCATTCTGATTTGCACTAACGGTTAGTGAAAGTTAAAACTTATACCAGTGTTTTTTGTATAAAAAAATAAAGACTTAAGATGATACATCACTTAATGAGCAAATAGCAATATTATGCAGAAGTACCAGATTGTCAACATTTAGATATTTTTCTTCTATACAGCTTTTAATGAACCTGGTTAGTTGAAAGAGAACGGATTCTTGTTTAAAGGAGGCGGGAGAGAAGACAAATTCACAGCATGAAGCGGTTTTCTCCTACAATATACATAATATAACCTAGGAAATCCCTGAAGGAATCAGAAACAGACGAAATATTTTAATATTTACATTCTATTATCATGTTCACCCCTGTTTGGATATGATCAGGAGTGTATTTTGCACAATATATCAAGTCTTTTTTACCCCTGTTTTATTTTGTATTTTTTCCACATTTGTTGGTTGCTTATGATACATTTCACAAAGAGATTAAGAGGTAGGGATATGTTTTTTTATAAATTTAATTAAAACTGTCCTTTTATTATTGGTTGTTCTAAAAAATCTGTTCGATAAATCATTGTTTGTTATTAACAGAATCAAGCTGAAATACATTGACCTGTTTTCCCCTTTATTAATACTCTATAAGGAAATACAAGCTTTTATTTATTGTTTTCTGAAGACTTCCAACTCAGAAATTCGATGTTGTTACGTATTGGGTTGGCAAACTTAACTGTGAAATTGGCAGCAGGTAATGTGAAAGCAGTAACAATGTCCTGCAACTTATCAAAAGGAAATCCTGTTTACAGCTTCATTGGTTATGCCAACCTGTGTGTAATCTTGATCTATGTTTATAATTGTTACTAAAATACTTGTTCTTTTTCCTGCTGGCACAGTTTTTGAGATGAATATTCAAAAAGCAATGAAATGTACAGAATGAAATGATGGCTGTCATTTTTTGTTAAAAAGCAAGCTATTGTTTTGATCTTATATTGGTAATTTTCTGTTACTGTTTCAGATCTTTATCTGGAGTTGCATAAATAAACGGAAAACTTCTAGCGTGCAATAGTGTGCAGACTTCCGCAGGAAAAGAGCTGGATAGAGGATATAGAAGAGTTATTTTAGCCATGCGCAAATGATCACAGAAATCAAACCTAATCAAAGATGATTGATTTTTATAATTATACAGTTTAGTCCTTTCTTAATCTTTAACAAATTATCATTCTAGAAATGAATCTCTATTTAAACAATTTTAAATCAAACAAATGCTCTACACTTGAAAATGTAATAGGACATTAAAAAAATCCCTAAGATTCATAACAAGAAATACATGTAGTCTGACATCTAGTGGTGGAAAAGCTGTATTGCAATGCAATTAATGGGGTCAGAGGAAGTGGTGTTCCTTCCTACCTTTAGCTTTGCTTTGAAAACGGTGATACAGTGAATCATGAAACAGAATGATAATCATTAAATTTTGTCATTAAATACTCAATGGTATCAATTGAATTGAATTCAACATATTTTGATTTAACATATATTTTTTAATAATCAAAATAGGCAATGCAAAAACATTGTGAACAGGACATTATGAAGACATTTCTGTAGTGACAGTGGGTTTACAGGCCAACAAAAGGAACCAACAGCAAAAATAATTAGGCATGCTTTTTTTCTGTGCAGCTCTGATTTGAGAAATGTATTTAAAGTTGTCTTTGCTTTTGTGTCATGCTTTGTCAAAATGTCAAAATTTCCTGACAAAATTTGAAAACATTTCCTGATGGTAGAGGATGTGAGAAAAGTAATAACAAAATGCAACAACGAAAATGACAAACAAACTATTTAATGAAAATAGGGATTTGAATCTTTAAACTATTTCACAATTATCATAACTTTTTTTTTACACACTTCTTCTGATTCACTTCACTGTTCTTTATACTTCTTTGGTTAAAATCTAAGTTAAGAATTTATTTGAAACTAATTGTTGAATAAAATAAACAAATCAATTTTGCCATTTGATTTCTCTTTGTATTTTTTTTTTTGTTTGTTTGTTTGTTATTTACTCGGCATTAAAAGTTGAGTTGAAGTATAACTGCAAGGCTGTTTGAAGTGCTCGTAAAATAGTAGAATGGGAGCAGATCTTTTAGTTATCAGGCTCCTCTTCTGTGAAACAAACTACCAGTTTTATTCCATGTGACAGACACCCTGTCTACTTTTAATTTTTGATTAAGCTCATAGGTAGAGTGGCTCAGGCTATCTTGAGCCATCACTATAGTTACGCTGCTATAGGCTTAGACTGCTAGAAGGTAGGGACCCCTTTTTATCATTCTGCTTCATTCTATCTTTACTCTCCCATTTTGCAGAATTTGTGATTTCAATGTCTAACGTTCTGCTCTCTCTGCTTTTTCTCATAGCAGCTTCATCTGGTCTGTTCCTGTTTGGCTGTGACACAATCCTGGAGAGAAATATCAGCTATGCTGGTGCCATTAACACCTTTTTTTATACGTTGATGTTTGAGCTTTGCCTGTTTTTCAGTGTAGTCCTGTTTCTCTGACTGTGACTAACTGGATGTACTCTCTTTCATCCTCTGACATGGGAGCTGCCTCGGAGCTTGTCTGCCCTTGTTTTTCCTGGGCCACCCGTGGAGCTGGTTGGCAGTTATCTTTTGTATCTCCACTTCTTTTTCTATCTCTGCTTCTGTCTCCTTGAACCCCAGTTGGCCTCGGCAGATGGCCGCTCACACTGAGCCTGGTTCTGGTGGAGGTTTCTTCCAGTTAAAAGACGGTTTTCCTCTCCACTATTACCACAAGCATGCTCGGTGTGAGGGATTCCAGTCAAGTCAATGAATTGATGTAATCAGCTGTTTTTTTTTTAGACAGAAAACCTGAAATCCATCTGCCTGTATGATCTGGTTGAATTGTCTCTGTAAATTTCCTTGGGATGATAAGTGTTTTGAATTGGTGCAATATAAATAAACTCAATTGAATTGAATTAAAACAAATATTTTGGCACACTAAACAGTAAACCTGAGTTGCATTATTCCACAAACTAAAGCATGCTTCCATTATACTTTTATTAACTAAAATCAGACTTGGAATTTTAATATGAGTGAAGTAAAAGTATACTAAAAGATGGGTACTTTAAGGTAAAGCATATTGTCCCAAGAAGTTTTAGTAACCCTCTAGTATACTTGCATCAACCATCTTGGGATGTATATACTTCTGTATACTTGAAAACATGAACGTAAAATATACTTAGTTTAAAAAAATCGTTTTGATAGGACTCTAATAGTCTTAAAGATGGCTCCTGATTAGGCTATTTGAGTTACACTCCTTATTAAGTTGACATTTTTTGATTAGTGGATATCTTTTATTGAATCTTGAAAGTCATTGGAGATGTTGTACTGTTGTTTTATGTTGATGGTTAAACCTTTTAAAGGAGAATAAACCTGTTTATTGCAACAGTAGGCTAAAAAACTGTGTTAATACTGTAGTTACATTTACTAGTAACATTTTGAAAAATAAAAATACTTATGGAGTAGTTTCAGTGTACTGTACTTCTTTTACTCGAGTAATAATAATGTTAAGTATTGCTACTCCTACCTGAGTTAATTTTCTGAGTCCTCTGTCCTCTGTGAGTAATTTGAATTATTTCAAGATCCGGAGATCATACTGCAAATAGATATTGTCAGTGTAAATTCTTTACCATGTCCGGACATATATACAATTCTCAGAGGCGTAGCCATAAATTTTTTTATAAGGGTGGCCAGGCAATAACCAATGTACACTGAGGGGTGGCCGAAAGCGGATAAGCACCAGAACCTCAGGGTCAATCTACACTGTTCTGGCAGGAACAAGCAAAACATCCATATTTTCTAAATAAAGACAAACTATACTTTCAGCCTTTGCTAACAAATAGAGGCATATATTTAAACATCCGTCATTTCTAGATAAAAAGGTGTAGTGGATAAAACTCAGTTTTTAGTTTTTGGGCGTAAATCAATCATCATTGTCATGACTGACCTACTTGTATTAATAAACATTCTGCATAAAATTGATATTTATAAGCACCAATATCTACATAAATTGATTATTTGATAAGTTAATATTAAAATAGTTATTTATCTTTGCTTTCACTGAAGACTCCTAGATTACTTGTAAAGATATATTTTTCTCTTTACCCCATAGAACACAAAATCTAGATCTGAAATGAGCAGGAATTCTGTACTTATCATCTTTGATGTTAGTATACTGATGTGCATAATTAACCAAAAAAAAAAAAATGTTTTGAATATACACTTGAGAGTATTACTGCTGCCAGAAGGAAATAAAGGTAGGGGTGACCACGGATTGGCTAAGGGTGGCCATGGCCACCTAAGGCCCCCCATCTAGCTCCGCCCCTGACAATTCTCCCTGTAAGGGTTGATTTTTTTTAATTTAAGTTTTAAGTAGAAAAAAATTGTTTGGTAAAACTAGACTTTAGACTTTTTTAGACTTTAGACAGATTTTATATGTCATTTTGTTTACACAAGTGTAAAACGAAAAGAAATATAATCTGGAAACAGCTCACTGGACAATTTCATCTTTTAAAAGTGCAGCCTTGGAAAAATAGTAAAAATGACTGTAAATTTACAGTACTAACTTTTTTTTTTTTTTTTTAAACAAAAACTATTTCTTCAGTATGAATTTCTTCTTATATATTTGACATTTATTTGTAATCTTTATGCATTTTAGTCTTTAAAATACCTGAGCCTGTACATAAAGTCTGCATAATTTCTAAACATTAAATCAGACGTTAGTAATAATAATAATAATAATAATAACAATACATTTTATTTGTAATGCACTTTACATTTTTTAAAAATCTCAAAGTGCTACAGGTAAAATCATCATAGAAGGGTAAAATCAAAATGTAAAACTAAACATCCAACAATTACTCAGTACTTCAGTAGCCTTTTCACCAATTTTTTTTTTTTACCTAAGTAACGTATTGGATGACTACGGAAGAGGATTAGGGCCAATGGAAAAAAAAAAAGTTAACTGATTTTTACATTTTATTTCAGTATAATATGAGAAAAAGTCAGAATTCTGACTTTTTCCTCAAAATTCTGATTTTCATCTCAGAATTATGACTTGACAACTTTTATTTGAGTATCTGTTGAAGTAATGCTCCTTTAACTTTGATTCTGCTTTGTTATCCGCCTCAGGTAGAGCAAACTAGGAAGTATGGGGCGTGTCTTCTCTCTGAGATGTCAATAGGTTGATTCTAAGCAGCACCTTCCACTTTCCACGCACTTGTTTACGTAGCGTCTATTTTAGATCATCTCTACTACTCTTACTTCTACTCTTAACATGACTTCCACCGGGCTGGATGCATTCCTATATCCCAGAGAAGACGTCGCAGAGAGAAAGTTTGTTTAGAAGAAGCAGACAACGCACAGGTAGGCTGAATGGACGCACAGAGTTCTGTGGAGAGCACCGGGAGCGCGCGCGCTCCGAATCCCCAACTCCACCTTACTTCCGGGACTTCAGCGAACTAATCTGCTCCCAGTCTTTCATTACTGGGCAGAATGATTAAATCCAATGTGCTTAATGTCCAGTAATGAAAGACAAGAAACCAAGCAGCTGACTGGACAACAGGAAGTAGTAGAGTTGCGCAAGGGGTCCATTTGGTATCTGTGGTTGGCACCGCGCTTAGTTTGGCCCAAGTCTGATGGTGTTTTTGATAGATAATCGATGCCCTTCCTTATTTGGTCTAAACAATAAAACCAGATTCTGAACATGAGGACATGTTGCTGTAGTCAATTAAATCTACATACATACTGATGACTTTAAGTGACCTACAACAATTTTTGAAGAGGTCATTGTTGTGAAATATAGCAGTGTTTGACTTGATCCTTCCGAAGTCTGCAGTCATTTCTTTGTTTTGTTCAGATGCAGGATCAGATCATTGTTTCGACACATGCCTCAAAGTAGTTAAACAGCTCCTCACACTCATCTCCTATTACAACCACCTCCCACACAGTCATCCAACGATTTCTGAAGACAGGACTTTGTCTGGTATTGAGGTATGTAGAGTAAAAAGGAACATTAGTAAATCCATTCTTATATAAGATTTTTGATTTCAGAAAGTTGTATTGTCGTTAATGTGAGACAAGTTACTCCCTTAAAAGGAAAAGTCCAGTCATATTCAGACTTCAAACTTCTGAAAGTACTTAAATATGAAATTATTACACACTGTTCAATAAATGATAAGTGGTTTTAATTCATTGTAATTTTCATTTGAATGGGCTTAACCAGAGACATCCATGCTTGTGAAAGAACACTACTTCCACCTACTGGTTTGTGACGTCATGGTGCGGTATCGGCTGTTGATCAAGTCCCAGTGCTGTATCTGGTGTTTGTCACAACGCATTATTATCCAAGTCATCTTGACAACGTTCTTCTTCGAAAAGTTGGCTACATATTGTTTTTTTTTTCCTCTGGCCAGAAGTTCAAAAGCAAAGCCTCCCTTTTCAAATTGGTAATCCAACTACAAACCTGTCCGTAGCATGCACAGTCAATGCTAAAAGTATGAATGGTCCCAAATATAAAAGAGAAACATTGACCCATCGTATGCTGAATCCAGCAAAGTAAAATATGTTAATACTGTGCACGAGCATTTGTCAATAAATCAATAAGCTGTCCCAAATTTAAAAAAAGAAAAAAAAAGATGTTTCATTGCCCTTTACTATGTGACAATACTGGGTTTAGGTTTTAGCACATTCCTGACCACAGTTCTGCAAAGAGTCAATGTTGTCAGAGCTTGCAGTATTAATCTACTTTAGTTTATAGTTTATTGGTTTATATGTCTTAACTTCATACGGCCATGATATATTTAGTTCCTTTTCAGATTTGGGGTGTATAAAAATATGCATTAATTCAATATGTGATAGTAAAATATTTAAACCTAAGAATCAATGTTATATGGGAGTCCTTAAATATGAGAAAACACTTTGTTAGGTTTTGCCGAACGACAAACTTAGAGGTATCTCACAATTTCAGGGTCATTGTCAGCAGCGAAATGTCTTCAAACTAACAAAAAAAGTAAGTGGATTTTTTTTTTTTTTTTACTTTTTTGGAATAACTACGACCTGGATGACTGAGAATATTCACCAGCACTTTGTATACCTAACAACCATCAAAGCCTAAGGCATTGCATGATTATAATTAATGATGCATCAATGAACAGAGCCTTTGTTTTATGCTTTTACAGACTGAAAGTATAGTGGTTTTTTTTTTCTAAGAAATACCGGATTTTGCAACTATGCAGAACCATTAAATCCTACCTGCTTTTGTTCACTGGCTGACTGATTGGAGCATAGATATTTTGCCCTTCCCTTACTGACTGAAAAAACATGAGCAGATTTTGAACTCAGTGCCAAGCTGAAAGTTCTGGTGGGCGGGATCTTCTTTTTTGTTTGTTTCAACCTTTTTTCTTTTCATTTTTTTACTGTTCAGCTCTAAATAGACATGATGCTTTATCTTCCTTATTGTGTTTAGCAAGTAGAGCAGGGAGTCAGCAGAGAGCAGAGGGTAGGTTTGATTTCATTTGTGGATAGATCAAGTCTTTCTTGATCAGATTCTGGTTCAGTTTACCTACATGTGCTTTTAGTTCATGTTTTATTCTAGATATAGAATTTTGGGATGTTTGTATTCTCAGTTTTGACGTGCAGGAACTTGCTCTCAGGTACTGTCCACATCTTTTTGTTGTGAATTTCTACTACCTCTCCTCAAATTCAAAGAAAAAAAGATTGAATTTTAAAGTTTGACATGAAGTGGTCCTAATGGAGTTTCTCTCTCTTCCTTTAACTGTTAAGGCACATCGGTATTCATCTCTTTTTAAGCCATAAAGATTTAAACGATAAACTGGCTTTGTGCAAATGTTGAAAACTAATACACTAAGTATGGGTGTAAAGTGTAGATGGTTTGCAATCAGTTTGAAAAATGGTAAATATAGGTGAAGTAAAGAGGGAATAAATAAAATATCTATAGGAGCTAAACCTGTTTCCCCATCTTCCTGAATAACCGGTTTTATTGTGCTGCAGCTTTCTCCCTCCCACTTGGTGCAGAGTTATTTTAAACTGAACTATCTCTCAAGATCAGTAGTTAACAGAAAGGCTCACCTTACAGTATCAGTTAGGCTGGCTGTAATGTATCTAAAGTTATCAAACTTTATGAGTAAGGCTAAGTTCAAAATGCCTAAATTTGAATGCTTGAACTGCTGTGTTTGTGTCTAACGTTGTTCCCTTAAAACAAAACATTTTAGCGTAACTTACAGAGCTTTTTAAATAGTAATTTATCCTTATTTTTAGCTGATATGGAATCTTATTCAAGTGGTTTGGCTTGTGGATGCCAATGGAGATTTGTATTAAGAGGTATGCCTATTTTTTCTCATAAGTTCTGTTGTTTCGGTCCAAAAATATAACCAAAACATGTAAATTGAACTTGAAGAACGGATCCTTCATGGTTCAGTGATTGAGGTTACCATGTGATTGGCTGATTATAAGTGTACCAAAAAAAAAAAAAAAAAGTGACAAATGAGTTTATTTTATAGACATTTCCCCAAGTGGAAGTTTATTTCTAACAGAATCATGTTATTTACAAATCACATTTTCACATTTTAAATGTCCTACCTGTATGCCTGAAAAGGATTGAGGAAAAGATTAATTTTACCTGTTTCATGATTTACTCAGAAACTTTCTGGATTTAAAAGTAAAGGATCTCAGTAAAAATGTGTCTGTTCTGCTTTGGCTTCGTTTACTTCAGTTAGGGGCGTATTGTCATAATCTGCTACTCTCTTTTCCAAAAGCTTTCACTGGTCGCTTTTAGTTAGATATTTTTTCAGCCAGGCTTGACTCAGCTTATGAATTAAAACCTCACTGGTGAATTTATCTTGATCTATAGAAACTAATTCCAAATGAAAGGGCGTCGCATGCAGGATCCCATAATGTTTATGTATTTACTTTTTAAATGTTCTTTAATTGGACTGAATTCAAAGGCTTTTAGTTTATTCTCAATTATAACATATTTAGATAAAATCTTAAATTATGAATTTCTGCAGAGTTTTTAATATAATTACTTTTTTTTCTTTTTCTTTTCATAGTTTTAATGGAGAACAGGAGAAGACTAAAGAAGATTTTCATCGGCATTTTGGTGGGAGTGACTGTCACCATTATTTACCTGACTGCTGAGGATAAGTCTGAGCCCTTGTATGGTCCAGGATATAAAAAAAACAATTTTACAGCCTCTCAAACACCTGAACCAAAGTGGGAGGACCCAGGCCCGTATCATGTGGCTTACCCTCGGAACTACAGGTTCATCATGGACGACACACCAACGTGTAAGACCACCAGTCCGTTCCTGATCTTGATGGTTCCTGTCGCTCCTGCCAACGTGGCATCCAGGGACACCATCCGAAGGACGTGGGGGAGCGAGAAACTTGTCCTTGGTCAGCAGATTGAGACAGTCTTTATAGTGGGACTGCCTGGAGGGAAGGCTGCTAAGCAGCTGCAGGATGAACTTAGAGAAGAGAACAAGCAGCACCACGATCTCATTCAGAGTAATTTCCAGGACAGCTATCACAACTTGACCATCAAGACCATGGTTATGCTAGAGTGGCTGGCTGAGCACTGCAGCAAGTCTACCTTCATAATGAAAATTGACTCAGATATTTTGCTTCATGTTAAAAAGTTAGTTTCATTGTTACTTGATCTGAAGACACCTAAAGAAAACTACATGACAGGTTTGGTATGGTGGCACAGCCCAGTGTTAAGAAACCCATTTATCAAGTTTTATATGCCAAGAGACGTAATAGCAGAATCAGAGTACCCACCCTACCCTCTTGGCATGGCTTACGTTATGTCTTTGGATCTACCTAAGAAAATCTTGTCTGTTTCCCCTCAAATCAAACCCATCTACATTGAAGATGCATATCTGGGGATGTGCCTGAAACGCCTGGGTATCTCCCCCACTGACCCTCCTGATGAAAGCATGTTTCAGGTAACCCCCCAGCATCCTCTGAGCAGCTGCGATCTCTCAAAAGTCATCGCCATGACTACAACAAGTATTTCACAAATGCAGGTCTACTGGCAGAGGATCCAACAAGGAGTTCAGTGCGGAGCATAGTTGGAAAGTTATCCTTCTGGGGGGTTTGTAAGCTTTCCCAACAATTCTGAAACATGGAAGGAAGTGTGTCTGATTTGTTATCTATTTGAATTAAGATTTACATTTTTTTTTTAAAGTAAAATGAATGGAGAACCTGTTTGTCATGGTTGTTAACGTACACTGATCTGAGGATTTATTTCCTCTTCACCAAGCTTACAGCGATATTTTTGCAATTACTGACAATAACAAAAAACAAAGTATTCTTTATATACTACATAGATTTGTACCATATTGACAGGAACACCATCACTGTGGAGGGATATTCAGTGAAGTCTTGATTGCAAGGTGATTGAGGATAGAATAACTGCTCTGTTACACAACTTGCTGGGATGCGCTCTAAGCCGCCAACAGATGTTGCAATTTTTATCTCTTTAACTGTGTTTGAGAAATCTTATTGTCAATAAAATGATTGACTGATCCTAAGTGTTAATGACTTGCTTTGACATACTTTGTTTTATTCTGTTCTCCAGATGGTACATTATTGCAATCATTTTAATTCAACATGATTAATAAAGTCTCTGAAATATGAGGGCTGGTAATATCCGTCTAATATTAAGTGATTGGTTAGTGCAACCAATAGAAAAAAGGAGATGGTATTCAAGTAACGTAGTATGAAAAATAATGTTTCATTTTCCATCATATGAAAGTTCATAGTCTGGAAATCAATTCTACCAAAATACCTTAAAGTAAGTCAGTTTAAAGCTCCTAGGTTTTTCCTCATACCAGGTCTGATCCCAGAGAAAAGCTTTTCTAAAGCAGAAACTAAGAGGAGGAACCATTATTTCATTTCAAGTTAGAGGATGAACTAATGAAAATAAAAATTAATTTGAGATTACCTGGATAATCTTAAGGGAAACATAGGCTGCCTTAAAGCACAGTGCATAAAGTAGTGGTGAAGAGAAATGTCATATATACAAAATTATATATGCAATTATTTTTGAGTTATACTCCTGAAGAAGAAAGATATAGAGGAGATACATATATTTGGTCCTTAAATGAGTAATGATAATTTAATGTAAAAAAAAGTAGAAGTTCTTGTAGAGTAAACAATATACAAATTCATTATTTGTCATAATAGCCCACTTAGGTTCTGGGTTCAATTCCTAGCCTGGAGGCTTTCTGATCGGAATTTGCATGTTCTCCCTAAACATGCGTGGGTACTCCAGCTTCCTCCCACAGTACAAAAAGACTTCTCTTAATTCTCCTTTTTTGGATAAGTGGAATGGAAAATTGTGGGATCTTTGTAATCATGTTTTTCCTTCTACTATTTAAATCTATTAAATATTTAACTGCAAAACATTGTTAATGAGTAATATTTAATTGTGTAAATAATATCCAAGAGTTAATCTTGCTCTATCATTGCAAAAAGCTTTAAAACATTATTTACGTAGGTAATAAACTCAGGATTTTTATTATCATTATTGTAGTTCATCTTCACACCAGTAGGGAGCAGTCTAGCATCAGATAAAGGCTGTAAGCCTGATCTAAGCTTAATCAAAGCTCTCAGGAGTGCCTTATAATGAGCCATGACTTTTAAAAACATCTTTCACTCATTTTTGTAGGAGTAATCATATTATAACAAGACTTAATGCATTCATATGGAGCTAGATTAGTATCAGTTTTCACAAATACACATATGTGATTCATACATGTAAAGCACGATTTACGCAAGCACAGAAAAAATCTACACACACAAAGGGCAAGATCCACAGACGCACATCAATACTGACACAAACACACCAGATCCACACATGCACAGAACAAGATTCACCAAAGAATTTCTGGTCCATAAACAATTATTAATTAAATGACAAAGTATCAGTGGTCTTTAAATTTCACTGCATTTGGGAGTGGATTTTTGACACTCCCTTTATGTGCCTCGATACACAAATGCATTTTTTTTTTTAACGGGATGGCTTGCCACCAATCAGCTCCCTTTTATAAGCCAATTACATGAAAGTATTCCAGGTGGGATGACCCCCAGATCCCCCATCCTCTGTATCTGCCTAATGATAATGTGGCTATGAAGGAATTTAATTTGAAGTTAAATTACGTAAATCTTAATCTAAGCTTTAAATACAGGGTTAATGTTGGACTTTTAAAGACCTCATTTTTGTGTTACCCTATTTTCTCTGGAATAATGGAATTAACAGTTGTAAAATAAATATTCCTACAAACAAACCTTATATTTATAGCTTGTGTATGGCTTTAGAATACAGATATTTCCACATTTGTTCATTTTGGGACGTACATTTTGAAGTACTTAAAATAAAAAATGGTATGGCTCAGACAACAGGTGGATGTTTTATTGTTTTTTTGTTCATTTTGGGATCATTTTCATCCACATTCTGTTTCCCTCCTCTAAACAGTTTATTTGGGTGTGCATCTGCTGAGAATATACCTACATCCATTTGTTGTCTCACCATTTTAAGTGGCTTTAGACATAAACACACACATAGACTATACAGACTTTCTCATTTGTACACACAGCAGAGGGAATTGCTCACCTCCATTCATGTTTTTAGACTAGATGAACTGAAACTGAATTTTCAGTGCCTCTGATTTTGAATATTGCCTTCCTTTGATGTATGCAAGATTTTTTTCTTTCTGATTTAAATGGTCTAGTTTTAAAAATAGTTGAATATACTGTACTATAAGACAGTTATACATAAAATGTGAATACATTTTAATTGGTTTACTTAACATTTGTGAAAATAAAGTCAAATGCACTCATACAGATGTGAAGACATGAATTCGTACCCCTGCTAATGTGTTGCCTCAATCTTTAATTGCAAAAGAATAATCTCAATATGAAAGGTAAAAAAAAGAAGACAAAAACTATTTAAACAGTATAAACAAACTGAAATATCTGCACCTTTTGAAAATAAAATCATCTTTTCACTAAGCTGACATTTCTGTACCTGGACATTCTGGACATTCATTACCATTACCCTCAATGACACACAATAATGATCCCATGGTCAAACTTGCACCCCTCACACACTGTACTCCAGGTCCAGGTTCTGTTATGCAGAAAGGGCGACCAACTCCCTTACCAGAGAGGTGATCCCTCCAGCTGACACCATGTATACTCCCACGGTCCATACCCTGACGACCCCTGAAGCCATCTATCCAGATGTAAGGCTGAAGGAGCCAGTGGACCACAGCTGCCCCAGGATGAAATAGTCCTGGACTCCCCAACGAATCCAACACAGGTGGCTCTGTTTGAGCTGCAGACACAATCTCTCACACAAACTCACTTCTAACCTGATAGAAGAAATGCACATTTTTTTAAGTCAGGAGCAGAGGCCCTTTGCTTTTATTTAACATATAGATTATAAGCAAATTATTACCTTACATTTAGGTATTGAGAAAGTGCTTTCAATATGTGTTAGTGAAGTTATAGCACTGGTGAATATTTATTGATTCGATTTAACTCCAAATATCACACCAACTATAACTTGAATACATCATATTATCTCATTTAATTAAGCTAATGCTGCCACCAGGTGGTCAACAAACAGAAAACAGATTATTTTCAACTGTTAAGCATTTTTTAGAACCTATAGGCAACCCACTTTGTACCTTATTGTTTTTTTTTTTTTATAAAGCCTGATATGGAGCCTAGGCGGAAGGTCAACTAAAGAAACTCATTGCTCTCCTACATTCACCCGCGACACAGCCAATCAGCTTTGAACCACACCTCCACGAAAGCCAATCAGCATCAAAAGTTCATCTTAAAAGGCCTCCGATCCGCACTTGTCTGCTCCTGTGCACAGGCGGTGGATGCGCTGTGACTTCATTCAGATGACACAGTTTTAACCCACCTCCAGCCCCTCCTCCACCATCGTAGCTAAAGCTTCATCAGAGTTTCATTACTCCTGGACTCTTAATGCATTCTCTGTCTCATCTCAACCGGTCCAGCAGAAGACCGCCATGTTGAGCCTGGTTCTGCCAGATATTTCTTCCCAATTGGGAGTTTTTCCTCTCCACTGTCGTTTCATGCTTGCTCATCGTGGACAGGTTCTCTCAACTTGTGTTATCCAGCTGGACTTCCATCTTCCAGGTCACTGAATGAAGCTCTAGTATCAACTCACGCAATCCACTGGATCTCTCCATAAAGCTCAGCATACCGTCTCGCTAACCAGCAGTCTACAGACTGACCAACTTCATCTATCTCCACTCCACCATCAGTTTCAGGCCTGGGGGGGAAACAGCCATATTCTTTGCTCCTGTTCATTCATATCTAACAAAAATTAAGGGCTATGTTTCCTGCTGAGGTCTGAGCGGCAAAGACAAAGTAATTGTTTCAATAAATTTCTCTTTTCTCTTCATGTGAGTTTTACAGATTGAACTATGAGGTACACATAACTCGTGAATTATTTGAGTGACAGCTGGGGGGTAAAGGAGGAGCCCTTTTTCTCATGTTATCTCCTTCCATATAAATAACCCTAGAAATAATCAAACACACTGACGAGGGATGTGTGTCTCGAGATGAAGACGGGAGAAAACATGCATAAGAAGCTGTCATTTGATGATTGAGAGAAAACAGAGAAGGTAAAGTAGATAAGAGGGAGTGGCGGCCTGGTGGTTTAGGGCTTAGAGCTTGGAATCCTGAGGTTTTGAGTTCGAGCCCCACTTCCTCTCTGTCTCTCTGAGCAAGACTCTTAACCCCTGATTGCTCCCCGGATGCCCCACGATTGCAGCCCACTGCTCTTCAAGGGGATGAGTCAAATGCAGAACCAAATTTCTCCAATGTGAGATCAATAAAGTTTGATTATTATTATCATAAGTAGGAAAGCTTCCTGGTGATTCTAGATCTGGATTTGGTAGAACCGACAGATCTTTTATTTATTTATTTTTTCTAATTCTCTCTGATTGGACGTGGACATGTGTGGATTTCAGTTCTTGCCACAGATTAGTAAAAATACAGAGGTTTGGACTTTGGGCCATTAACACATTAATATGTTTTGATCTAATCCATTCCTGACCAATCAAATCTGTAGTCAGCTCCATTTCACCTCCTGTCAACTCTGATCATCTTTTCCCTCCCTGCTGGAGTACAGTACCCCCACTACATGATGCTTCCACCACCATGTTTTGGTGTAATTTGATCAGAACATCTGCATCCCTACATCATTTGTGGCTGACTGGATTTTCTTTTGGACTATTTTGTCCTTAGAGTCAGACATGCAGAAGTGGACTTGGATAGATTCTCCCACCTAAGATGTGGATCTCTGCAGCTCCTTCTGTCAGTTCAGGTGGAGAAGCATATCCTTGTAGATTAATAATAATGTTTCTTATTTTTCTATTTTCAGATAAAGCAGGGTAAATAATGTTTGATAATATGTCTAGAATTAAGATACTAAATGCAACTGTCCGCACTGGATTTTATTTTCAGAGCAAAGGGGATAGAAATACATGCCATACCTTCTTTTATTAGAACAATGGTGCTTGAAATCGTGCAGATCTGGCTATTTGTATGGAAGTTGCAGTGGGTGTCCCTCATAACTGAAGGCCATCATCTGTGTGATAAAATGCAACAGTAAAATGCTGCAGTTCACAATGCCCACCTGAAAAAGGACTTTATCCAAGGAAATCACATTGTTCATGGTCCGTCATGCGTGTTCCCCTGATCTTAATCCAACTGAGAACATTTAGAGGTTAGATGAAGGAAAAACGGACACAAGTTCCAAACTAGATGGCCTCTGTGAAGCATCTTTACAGTGGTTGCTTGGACCAACATTCTGTCCAGCCTCTTTGACACACTAGCATCAAGCATGTTGAAATATGATGTATAAGCACCGGGCAGCTGCTCATTACTGAGTCAGATTTTGTAAACACTCAGTTCAGTGTTAGCTTTCAGTAAAATGCTTACTCATGTTGTGACTCTCCCATTTCCTCCTTTTTTATTTGGAAGCTCTACTTAGAACCTTCTTAAGTTTAAGCATCAAAAGTGAATTTTTATGTTTTGTCATTTGGTCTTATCAGGAGAGTATTTTACATTACTTGGTGTTGGTATATCAAAGGAAATCACCACCCAAAATCATTAGAGGCAATGAATGTAAAAAGACAAAAATAAAATGTGAAAAGACAAAAAAAAAAAAAAGCTTTAGGGGTGTGAAAACATTTGCAAGACAGTCAGCAGCAATTCTATGGCTTTGTAGTGACGCATTAAAAAAGGCTTACAATTAGGGCTGAAGCTCACGATTATTTTGCAAACTGATTAATTCGTTGGTTATTTTTTCGAATAATCGATTAATAATCGGACAGCCAAAGGTTCCTTAAAGAAATTAAAACAGGTGAAATTAAAACATTTCCACTTAAGGAGTTCTGGATAGAGCATATTGACAGATGAAAAGTTTTTTTCATCTTAAATGCAAAAGTAATTATACATTTTTTTACAATTTTGATATTATTACTGCTCTAAGTGGGTTTCTTTTTCAGCTAAAAGCATGTTTTACAATGTCTCTATTCCAGTTAATGATTAATCGATTGGTAAATTGGCTGACGTTTATTTCAGTCATTGATTAATTACGATTAATCCGATCATCTGTTTCAGCCCTACTTACAAATAATTGTATCCAGAGAGAGATTTATTTAACCTTTTTTTTATCATATATCTGACTCAACCTTCACATATTTAAAGAAAATAAGAAAATATCAGTTTGTTTGCTTGGACAGCTTCCACACATGCTGTTTTGTCTTTTCCTCTTTTACGTCTTGCCAGATTCCTCTACGCCACACGGACCCCTGCCAATCAGGTTCTCACGATCCATGTCAGTGGGGCCCGCTCCACGGACTGTGAGAACCCACGGCAGCCCGAGGCCTGCTCCACGCTGTGAGCGGCTCCCTCTGTGCTCACTCAGACAAAAACAAAAACACACATTGACACGTCACAAGTCGACACAAGCTTTACATCACACAAGAATTCAGAGAGCACCCTTGTTTTCCTGAGCTTATTCCAGTATGCTGTTCTCCTGCTCTTAAAAACATCTGTTCAGGCTCCTTATTTGCAGATATAAAGGAATGCTTGCAGCGATTTCTGTTGATCAACTTAACAAGTTTGATTACTTTGACGTTTTTTGAATTGGAGCTATTATAGGAGTTGTGGTAGTTATAGTAAATGTGGGTAATTACACGTTGTTTAAGGAGTAAATACTCTTGTAGAAGTTTATCATTTAACAGTTGTTTTTTAACAGAGGCCCCAAAACAAACACATTACA
Organism: Cyprinodon variegatus; assembly: GCF_000732505.1. NCBI lineage: Eukaryota > Metazoa > Chordata > Actinopteri > Cyprinodontiformes > Cyprinodontidae > Cyprinodon > Cyprinodon variegatus. The sequence goes on from NW_015150731.1 coordinate 353,303, forward strand.
TGAAGAATCATTAGTGAGTTTATTCTAAGTTATGGTAAAAGCAATAAGATTCAGTTGTGCAACAAAAAACAAAAAAAAAATAAAG
>NW_015150731.1:354094-357621 GCF_000732505.1 Cyprinodon variegatus
AAAGAGAAAAGCTTATTAGATAAATCAGGACTCAGTTCTCCACAGTTAGTGCTGCTCCTTTTAATAACTCATCATTTCACTGTGATCCTTCACACTTTAACACCTCCCTATAATCTCCACTGGAATTTTCTGCCACCTGTTTTCACACTGACTTTCAGCTGTTGTTTCTGCATAGGTGTATGCAAGTTATTGTGGTGTTGCTTTTAATGACATATAGATCTTTTTTCTGTTTAAACAGCTTTTCTATTGAAGGATTTTTTTTATGTGTTTTGTCCGTAGAGTTTTCTTTCTTCTGCGGTAGCATCATCCTACAGTGAGAAACATCACCGACATCTGCTTGTGGCCCACACAGGAAGGTTAAAGGCTATGTGAACGCTACAGTGAAGAGGATAACAACTGTAGAGTCAGTTGCATGAACCAAACTCGATTTCCCATGGCTCCCTCCTACCAGCGTCCGCCCCCTCCTCCCCTGTTGTTTTCCTTCCTCCTTGATTTCCACTTGCTGTGATTTAATTAATTCTCACCTGTTGCCTCTCAGTCTCTGCCTCTATTGTACTTTTAAACTCATAAACACATTCTTTGTCATCTTGCTTCCTTGTTTTATGGCTGTGTTCTATGGCTTACATTACATCGGTCTTATAGGACACATGTTTACCTGTTCATTCTAGTAAAGAAAGAAAGAAAGAAAGAAAGGAAGGAAGGATGGATGGAGGGAGGGAGGGAGGGAGGGAAGGAAGGAAAAAGGAAAGGAAGGATGGAGGGAAGGAAATAGGAAAGAAAGGAGGAGATTTTTGTACCCTTAAAACATCACAATATAGGATACTCCATTTAAAATGTCAAAAAATATAAATATATGGATTAGCCTAATAAGCTCTTGAAGAAAAAAGGACAGAAAGATATGCAGAGGAGCATTCAATCTAATGCTGCTGAGGACTTGTTTTAGCACCTCCAAGAAATACTGTATGCTCTCAGCCTTGACTTGGAAAAGCACATTGCTGAAAAGCAAAACTTTTCTTGCCTTTAACATCATGCCTATTTTTACACCACAAAACAGGGAAAATTATCACCTATCTATGAGTATATGATAATAAGACAGTATCATCTCCTTAACGGAACTTCCACGAAATTGCATAACACATATACAAAGCATATCAGAGGATGAGGGATTTGAGGGAAAAAGCATGCATGCTGTTTTATTCCTCCTTTATTTCTCCTGGCTCAGACCCAAACCCTAAATTTGACTGCCTCCCTAGGGGAGAGTTACTCCAGGCTTGAATTCCTTTGCGTTATTTCATGTTTACTTACTGCAGCAGCATTTTTCTCCGTTCTGTGCTTTCATTAAACAAACTATTCAATTGTTATTTATGTTTTAAAATCCCATGCATGGCAGCTATGGGCATTATATAAGTACACTTTGAGTAGCTTTAATGAACAAAAAAATAATAATACCATCATGCTCTGCTCGAAATATACACAGTTAAGCTCTTCTTCTGCAGCTACATCCTCAGTTTAATCTGTTTTTATACTGTTAAACTTACTAATTAAGGTGTTTTGTGCATTGGTTGGAGAAGAGAACGTTCTACATGTAACAGAAGTCATTTCCGTTATGTTGGGGAAGTCTGTGAAGGGTCAAGCCTTTCTCAACCCTGACTGTGTGAATCATATAAATACTGAGTGGAACCGCCCACTTTAAACAGCCCTGCTCCACTAAACCATCAAACACAACTTTTTTTTCTTCTCATAATGTTTTTTTTTTCATTGTTAAATTCAGTCACTTATTTGGTTTTTACCCTTTATGTATTTTAATGTTAAAATGAGATTTCTATTTGTTGATTTGATCTCAGGAGTCTTCCTGAAAATAAAATAAACTTTGTTTCTTTTTTTTATTCATTTGATCTAAAAATAAACTTGATAACAGTTCAACACTGCATCATTGTGTTGTATTGATTTCTTCCCATGAGAAAATCTCACTTTAGAGTTTCATCGCAAACAGCCGACCAAACATACCTGCAAGTGATCTGGATAGCTGTGTTTGTTTTCTCGCAGTCCTGTCAGAATCTGTTCCTCTTTCTCACACTAGCAGACTCATGCAGAAACACAAACGTACACATTATAGCTACAGGTTTCTCTGATACCTGCAGATCAGGGGACCATAGAGACTGAAGGCAGCTACTGTAAGCTCTGTAGCATACAGGAGCTGACCTGTGGGATTTAGATGATGTTACCGTTTGATTCATTTTAATTTAGACTCGAACTTTTAAAGATAATTAGAGTTTCTAAAGAATTTTACTTATTGGTTTATGATTTACTATTTTCCTTTCATTAGCTTAAGATGTGAAGGAGACACTTTTCTCTTTGCCATTCTAGAAAACAACAACAACAAAGCATTGGACATTGCTTTAAGCTTTTTAGAAGAAAATAATTCCTGGATGAAACTTGCCAATATCTTACAGTTAAAGTGAATTGTAGCAAGTTTAAATGCTAATGGTACCAAAACATCTATTTGAAGTATTACACCATTTTGACTAATTAGAACGTGGTCAGATAAGACTGATAATGAGCTCTTTGGAAGAAAACACTCCAGGTGGGTCTTGGATGAAATGCTAGGCTCACTTATAAGTTTGGTGGAGGATCTGTGATGCTGTGGGCCTTCTTTTCTTTTTCAAATGTCCTGAAACGTCTTCGGGAGATCTACCTGGTTCATTGAGATATAAGTAAAAGTGAAAACTTTTCTTGAAAACTAAAAGGGCCATTCTAGGTTTAAAAACAGGACAATGCCCTAAAAGACGTCACCAAAAGATTGTAGAAATATTTTATAGGATGCAAAAATCTACTTTCTTCCTTCTTAGTCTTGAGGCCTCAATCCACTAGATTGTGAGCTAAAGAGAAATTGTCATGAAAGATAATCCAGAACTCTCCATGATTATAAAACACTGAGGAGGTAGCTCTAATTTAAAGCATCTGTAAAAACCCAATGATTTGTACATAAAATCTTTTACAGTGGGTGTCATTTGTTTCTTCCAGATCAGCAATACAAAATTCCTCTTTTAATTTTAAAATAAGATCTTTTTTTAAGCATGTCTAGAAATGATTATTGTTAATTTCCATAACTATCAGCATAGTGTCATTATCTGGTCCTCCAGAATAGAATAGAATAGAATTCAAATTTATTGTCATTACACTGTCACAAGTACAAAGCAACGAAATGTAGTTTGGATCTACAGTATCCGGAAGTGCTGAACAGCATATAAATATTAATTTACATTTGTAGAGAAATGTCAAACTCTGAAAATAGTAAAAAGTAAATTTGGACATATGTGCTGTACAAATGTACTACTGTTATGCCAGGATGGACATGAAACTACCACAAATTAACATTTTAACACAAAATAATTATTTACTCTGTGTCGATGTGATTTTATTGATAAGTTAACATAATCTGTGTAACGATTTCCTCCCTTTTATCAAAAGACAAGTGGTTTTTATGTTTTAAGTGCTACAATTTTGCTACAAGTTTGTCACCAAGT
>NW_015150731.1:358087-396651 GCF_000732505.1 Cyprinodon variegatus
AGTGCTTCAGCCGAACTTTGTATTGTTTAAGTTATAGGCTCACACTATTAGATAAAACAATAAATAAATTAAATTGTCTGAAACGATTGTTTTAAATAATAAAAGCTTGGACTAATAATCACTAAAACTATGTAGACTTCTCAGCGAGAGGTACTTTGGTTCCACCAACACGGAGAAAGTTAGATTGTTTCCCGTTTTACATGCAAAACACATCTTTTTAAAAACTTAGATGTTCCACCTCTGTCTGCAGCCTGCATGCATCTCTTTGAAAAATAAGTTCCTACTTTTTTGTGATTACTGCAGATGAATTATTAGGTGTCTGGCCTATGTTTTTATCCACTGTTTTTGGTCTGTTTCAGTGGCAGTGTCACAGAAGAAATTGATGTTTTTAGGCAAAACTGTTTTTTTTTTTTTTTTATTAGGACAGTCTGTGAGAATGCCAGAGTAAAAATCTGAACGTTATTATGTTACAAAGCCAAGGTCTTAGGTTTTCTTACTGTGGAGATAAGTTTTATTCCAGTGCAAACTAGAATAATACAGATAAAACCATGTGGATGATCTGAAGGTAAAACAAAAAAACGTAAAAAAAAAAAATCAAAATAGGGTTACAAAACAAAATGAAAAAAAAAAACATGTAAAAAAAAATCTAAATTTGTGGCTAACAGAGGAAATTTGTTTGGGTTTTCATTTCAAGTGTTCTGGAAGCTATCAATGCAAGCTATGACCTAACTAACAGTCTAATATTTTATCCCTTGGCTTGTTTACATGTGCGTCAGTAATTGTGAGCTAACTGATTTACTCTTATAAACACTATGATTAAATGCATGTGTTTGGGTGATCCAGTCTGTTTGTATGTGCATATCTTTCTTTCGACATATCTGGCCGTCATGAAGCTGATGGAACCTTTTTGCGATGCGAGTTTCACATTTCACTGTGTTCCTGCACACACAGCGCACTCACACATGCACGTTTTCACTGTGTCCCTATTCAGCATGTGTCAACTTTAGATGACAGAAGGAAATGTTTGGTTAGCAGGACGACTGCAGCAACTTTCCCAAGACTGTTTATAAATAAACTGGCTCAAAATGGAAAAGCAAACTTGAAGACTGCAATGGAAATAAAGTGAAATATGAGCAGTGGGGTAAATTTCGAAACAGCTGACACAAGAGGTCTGAAAAAGAAAAACAGGTGAAAGACAAGTAGGTTTTTAAATAGTGATTATTTGATGATATTAACACAGCTGGTGGGGTTCCAGATGATGCCAGCATTGATTTAGCAATTAATATCATAAAGCCAATCACATCATAATCTACCAACTTTGGTCCACAGTATAAATTAGTTTACTGTTGGGGCAGATCATTCCTGTCATGAAGGCATTTCTAACTGTTGAGCTGTTGCTGATGTATGTTAGATCCACATACTTTAAGATCCTGACAAAATTTAAGAAGGAGGTTATGTATTGGAATTTTTCTCTGTAAATATCTTAAGCTCTTTTAGGTTTTATGTAAAATGTTAGTGAACAAATCAATTCAGAAGTCCTGCCAGGACCTACTACTGGACATACAGTAACCTTTCACTGTTATCTCATATAGAAAGTATTTCAAGATAAGTACTTCCGTGTTTCTTTATGTGTCTGCTCCAATCCCTGGTCAGTGGTGTTGAATGATCGTTAACAATGAATTCTGCTGATTCTTGCTCTTAAAAGGAGTTTTTCTTTCCACTGTTGCATGCAGATGCATGCTTCATATAATGTCATTGCTGCAAAGTGACTGATACAATCCAAGGGACTGCCCAATGCTGCTACAGTAAATGCCTATCCAGCAGGACTGGGTTCTGCAAGTCAATGACTCGGTGCAACATTTTGGGTTTCCTCTGAGATTAAACTGTTTAACCAATCTGTCTAAGTTTTTTTTTTTTTGGCTCTGTAAAGTACCTCAAGATGACATGTGATGTGAATTGCCACTGTATGAATAAACTGATATGATTTTCATTTTAACCAAATTCTCAATCATAATTTAATCTAGACTTTAACTGGCCCATTCTAACAGATGCATGTGATATTTTTTAATCCTTCACATTTTGGGTTGCTGTCTTGCTGGTAAGTAAAAACCTCCAGTCTTGAGTCTTTTGCAGCCTTTGAAAAGTTTCTGCCTGGATTGCTGAAGAAAAGCCCTCCTCAAAGTGCATGTGGAGTATAACCCCCCTTTATATGACTGCATGGTGTGTGTTTAAGGTGATTTTGGGTGTTAATCTTCGGTCACATAGAGCCTTTTTCCATGACTAATATTTCAGATGTTGGCAGATTCTCCATGAATAACTGTATATCTGTGCAGGTCCTCCAGAGTTCCCATTTTCCTTTTATCACACAACTTTCTCCTTAATCAGTGTGATGTTTTACCTGTTCTTTGTGAACCTAACTATTTAAAATGCAGTCTAACAAATCTCTAATGCCTTTAAAAGAGCTGCTTCATTTATATTAAGGCTATATTACGTATAGGAAAATACAGATGTAAGCACTGAATTTTAGGAGTATGAGAGCTACTTTAAACTTATTTCAAATCTCTGCATCCTTTTCTTTCAACATTCCAAATCTATTTTTTGCTGGTCTATCAGAATAACCACATAGGAAATTGTGTTTCTTTAATGTGAAAAAGTACCGTAATTATATTCATTAAGCAGTGTGCCTCTGGAAAGAAAAAAAATATGCATACATTTTAAAGCCAAAGATAGATATTTAGTACAAAATTAAAGAATGATGTTAATTTTGACCTGGAGCCTGGATTGTGAGTCACATGGTTGCTCAAATTATCCTATTTTATGAAAAAATAAATTCTCATTTACCTGCTCAGATTAAGGGCAAATATCCTAATTTTAAGAACATTATAATTTTAAATTACGTTTTGCTCTGTCATTCCAAAATAAGTCATAGGATGGTATGCACTGAAAGAACAGACTCCACTCCAATCTTAGATCCAGCGAGAATTCTTTCTGATCTTGTTTTGGGATTTATATACTTCCTGCTATGAGAATATCTATCATGATTTCAATAAGTCTTACAAAGTGCAATTGTCTCATTGCATTGGCAGATTATTGCACTTATTTAAGTAGAATCTTCTCAAAAGCAATCTTCTCTTACTTAGTTTATCAGTCTCCAAACAAGTAGAAAAAAAAAAAGATTTTTGACAAGACCCAGATTAGATGGAGAATTTTTGCAGCATGTAACTGATTATAATTGATTCAGACCAAATTTAATCATTCACCTTTACAATTTACTTAAAAAAAATCCAGTCACCTTAAAACTTCAGCCATATTAAGATACAATCAAAGTTTCCTCATCTTTTTTTTTCATGGGGACACAGGCAGGTTCTCCATGAATAACTGTATATCTGTGCAGCTCCCCCTCACGGTTAACTTCATCTAAAACTGCCAATGCTGGGATTTATTGCAAAATAAGGTGATGTTAATTATAACACCTTAACACCACCCTGGAGAGAAATATCAGCTATGCTGCTGCCATCAACACCTTTGTTTATAGACGTTGGAGTTCTGCCTGTTTTTCAGTGTAGTCCTGTTTCTCTGACTGTGACTGGCTGGATGTGCTCTCTTCATCTTCTGACATGGGAGCTAGCTCGGAGCTGGTCTGTCTGGCTGTGTGTTTCCTGGTCGGGCCGCCTTTTTGTCTCAGCAAATGGCCGCTGACACTGAGCCTGGTTCTGCTGGAGGTTTCCTTCAGTTAAAAGGGCGTTTTTCCTCCCCACTGTTGCCATAAGCATGCTTAGTGTGAGGGATTGCATTTGAGTCAAGAGTCCATGCAATCAACTGTTTTTCCTTAGATAGAAAACTTTGAATCAATTTCATTGTATGATCTGGTGAACTGTAAAGTGCCTTGAGATGACTTTTGTCTTATAAAGGAATATTCTGCCAAAACTTTTAAGAGAGTTTTCTGTGCATTTCTTCCATAATGCTGTTAGGTCTGAGCGAATAAAACCTTTTTCTGAGCCTGTTTGCTTCAGGTGCGCTGCGCGCCGCGGACGCGCGCCCCGCCTGCTCGCACCTCCCACTTGTCCGCAGCTGGTTGATCCGCTCTCCTCCCTCCTCCCTCTCCTTACTGAGCGCCTCAGTTGAAGTGTGGCAGACTTGGAGCGAGTCTTCAGTGCGCTGCAGTGATTCCCAGCTCAGCCTAAACGATGTGTTCCGGCTAAAAGTCTTCTTTGCTGTAAGACAACTTTTCCCACCCCTTCTTTTTCGGGGTTTTCATTGAGAAACACGCTCATAAAGTGGATAAGGACTTTGATCTGAAGCTGCATTCCAACAGGCTCTGGATTATACTGCGCCAAGGTAAACTTTCCTATAGCGCTTCTATTGAGCGCACACCTCTCTTCTTTATTAGTTGAACATTTCAGACTTTTTTTTTTTTTAATAACGCTTCAAGTTCAAAAGAAATGCACCAGATCAGTGGGGATGCTGTAATGTTGATGCAATTTGGAGGTAACCAATTCATTGTTTTAAAATAAGTGCTGGATTCGGATCTGTGTGCGCAAACAGTGCGCTTTACATGCCAAAGACAGTCCTCCAGCCTTGTTCTGCAGCAGCAGTGACTCGCATTCCTCCGCACCCGGTGCGCAGGTCAGGACCACGGGTCAAAAGCTGGTCCAGTGCGCGCTCTCAGGGGGAGGAGGAGAGAGACCGAGATAGGAGGGTTCCCCGCAGAGATATGTGGAAACAGGATTAGTTCTTATCTTTCTGTCGCTTCTTCAGACCTGCTAGTGTTGGATTTGTCGGATTAGAGGTTGTTATCTGCTCCCTCTCCACGGCTCCAGCCTGACCTCTGCCTGTTTTATCATCCCATTTTATTTGCACCATGAGCTTGTGATGCCCAGGGGAGAAACTGAGGGAGTCTGTCTGCCCTGTCAGACTCTAGCAGGTTTTATCCATCAGCAATTCCTTCTCTGAAAATGGTGTGTGTTGTTGGAGTTGACTAATGTCAGGCTTTGATAGAAAAATAGAGAATTAGGCTGAGATTGCTTTGACATCAATATGGGCCTATTTTCTATTAAAATTTTTCGACTGTGATAAAATTTAAAGGGATATCAATTAATTAGATTATTACAAAAAAAAAAAAAAAAAAAAAAAATCACTTCACTTATTCGGTTCAAAAAGTAAAACTTGCAAGGATTCATACCTAAAGCTAAATTTAAAACCAAAACAGTTTATAAAGAAAAACATGTATACCCGCAGGACAGGTGTCCTGGGATGTTTTTGTCAGAATGTCTCAGTTATATCTTTATACTGGAGCTGAAAAAGCTATTTACTAACAATCAACAGCAATATGCATCTTTGCAATATAGAGATTGTAAAATAATCTTTGGTTAAATGCTACATTTTTATATATTTATGGTCTGTGCATTGATTATGAACATAATGCCCACATCTTATATTTTGTTGGCCGTAGTAATAGAAAATAGTAATAGAAAACCTAGAGGAAAATGTTGGAAAAAGATAGAAAAAAAAGATAGAAAAGCTTAATTGTAAATGTCTTTACTACAATTCTGAAATATTGAAATGACATAAAATGGAATATAAATAACAAAACTATTTTGTAATGCAGTAGCTACCACTAATTATAAACTAAATATGACTTTATTTTCATACAGAGCTCATAATCTTGCTTTTATTTGAAGTTTTTAAACAATGACTTATACCTAGCTGTAAAACCTTAAAATTAATCTGTATCTGGCAAGTTAATTTATAAAAAAAACAAACAAACCATAATTTAAACAGCTAAATTGCAATATTATTTTTGAGTATTCCAAATCAATATTTGGAATATGGAAGAGTAACTTCCATTTTCCTATTTTCCTCTCTTTTTTCCTCTTCTGTTTCAACCTTATTACAGTATGTTCCCCCTCGTCTCACTGAGCATTAACCTGCAATGCTTGCTGAATCTGAAAACAAAGTAGTTCAAAACCAAATCCAGTGTACAGGAAATTGCATGCATGCAGTCCTTTTGATTTTTTTTTTTTTTTTTTTTTTTGTGCATAAAAATATTTTGTTAATGACTGTGATTTAGTATTTCCTGCTCTAATTTAAACTTCTGATTGTGCAAAAACCCACCAATCAATATATCAAGAAAGAAAGAGAGAAAGAAATGTAAATATATGATATCTTTGTGAATTGGAACATTTTGTAGGTATATTCTTTGTTTTCAACTGTTTAAAATATTAATAAATGATAAATACTAAGTTTTATTCTTTAGGTCTATTCTGTTCCTTTAAAATAATTGAACCCTTTGTACCATAGTCTATATATTAAATACCTTATTACTATTTCAAGCCCTTCAGTATACCCTGCATGATGATTTAATGGTAGTAAATAATGTCTGTAATCCTTGAATGAGTTGTGCGTTTAATAAGAACCAAGAGCCTTATTTTAATATCAAGCTGGCGTCTTTACATCATATTGAAACTTGCTGCCCTCATTGTCTAATCTGTAGGGAGTGTGAGGCCCTAAAAGCCTGAAGGGGACCATGAGGATGGGAAAAACAAAGAAAGGTGGAGGGAGAGGGATGTCAAAGGTAGAGGCAGAGAGCACAGCAAACATTCCTGCTTCGGTGTCTCAGCAATTTAATTAAGGTCCTGTTAGATGCAGCAGTGAACACCTCGAGGTGAAGGCTTAACCCAAAACTAGCCCCTCACCCTCTAAGTTTTAGAAGTTTGACTAACCCCAGAGGGTCAGATAATAAGTGTTTGGTGTCATGCTACCATGACAACTAAACAGTGAGGAGCAGAAAGGAAAACTCACCAACCAGGGAGTTAATAACCACACAAGTAAAGTTAAGGAGCTATGAGGTAAAGAAGATGGGGCTCTGCACTGAGTGGTGCTTGTTGGTTTATTTGCTATCAGTCACATTAGGGGGAAAAACACACTGATACACACAAGCTGGCTCCCCTGCTCAGGTCACATTCTGGTCACTGTACCAATTTTTCTTAATGGGAAATAAAATCAGTGAGTAATGGGGGAATGTTTTTCTAAAACCCATAAACTTAACTTTGGCTTGACCCTATTTCCATTACATCTTGTGCACAAAGATTTTTTTTTTGCCTCTTAGGATTTTAAAATGCTATTAACTTCCAAACCCCTTTTCCAGCTTTATTGCTCCAATATCCTGTTCTGGTTAAGCATGTGCCTTTTTAGGGGGAACAGAATGTCAAAAAACGTTTCTTGCTCATTTAGATATTAGATTGTTAGAAAATAGACAAAGGTTCTATTTTTTGTCAAATTAAAAATAATACAAAATCATGACTGATCATATACTTTCCACTACAGAGCAGAAGTTATTTTTCCTTTTTCACATTAGAGAACCAACAGTTACATTTTATAGTGGGGTTTAGGGGAGTTTGACAGGTTTGATATGGATAAAAACAGATTTTGTCTGTTAACAATATTTCAATCTGACAAACTCACATGGAGAGAAAAGACAATTAGAAGAAATGTATTGATACAATACTTGGTTTTTGGCGCTCAGAAACTTGGCAGGAAACTTAGCACTGAATTTTGATAGATATGCATGAACAGGATTAAAGAACAGGGCTGTTTCCCCCCAGGCCTGAAACCTGTCCATGATGAGCAAGCATGAGGCGACAGTGGAGAGGAAAAACTCTCCATTGTGAAGAAACCTCTGGCAGAACCAGGCTCAATATGGCTGTCTTCTGCCAGACCGGTTGAGATAAAACAGGGAACGCAGTAAGAGTCCGGGAGGAATGAAACGGATGAAGCTTTAGCTACGATGGTGGAGGAGGGACTGGAGGTGGGTTGAAAAGGTGTCATCTGAATGAAGTCACATGGCTGGATCACACGCCTGCACACAGGAGCAGACGAGTTGCGGATCAGAGGCCTTTTAAGATGAACTTTGGATGCCGATTGGCTTTCATGGAAGCATAGTTCAAAGCTGATTGGCTGTGTGGTAGGCGAAGGAAGGCGAATAATCAGTTTATTCAGTTGAACTTCCGCCTAGGCTCCATTTTGTATTTCAAAACAAAGAGGGAACTCTGGGAGCAAACCCTAAGCGGCACAGTCACCTAAATATGGGCGAAAGATTTATCAGCGATATATTAATCAATGGTTGTACGCTCTCTCATTGGTTCCTAAAAAATTCTATCCAGACACTGAAAAGAGGGAGTGCCCACATTTACTTTTCCTTATCCTCAAAGGCCAGAATCTTGTGACAGCTGAGCAGGTTATGAGTTTCTGTTAGACACCTTGTTTCACTCCTGGTGCCTGCACAGCATAATGATTGCCTCACCTCTCACTTTAAAACTCATGCCCTTACCATAAAAACTGACAGGAATGGTGTCTTTTTTTCCTATAAACTGGCTTGACTGTTGCTGTTTTAAAGCCTGCTGCAGGCAGATGGTCTAAATATTGGTTTGCAGGAACAGCAGAGACAAGCTGCAACTTAATCTATTCAGAAAATTCCTTCTTTATCTCTAACTACCATACACCTATGGCCAAACTAGGCTAGCAGCAGATGTTCTGTTTTTAATTCCCATAAGATATGAGGTCGTCTGGATCAGGATTTATTGAACTTAAAAGCCACACTTTAAAATATTACCAAACTTCAATAATTATTTTTCCTTCTGGAAAACAATGTAAAAAAGTATGCTTAATGCTAACATACAAATTAAAAGAATTTATCAAAAAGAAAATACTGCGAAAGACCATTGCAAATGCAAGACAATTATGTCATCCATAATATAAACATAATGACATATTTTTAGAGCATAATTATATTTATAAGAAGCAAGGAGAAAAGTTTTGTACATAATCAACACTGCAAAAAAAAAAATATAAAAAAAGTGTATAGAGATATGGAGCCTAGGCGGAAGATCAACTGAATAAACTGATTATTCGCCTTCATTTGCCTGCGTCACAGCCAATCGGCTTTGAACCATGCCTCTACGAAAGCCAATCAGCATCCAAGTTCATCTTAAAAGGCCTCCGATCCGCAACTCGCGTGCTCTTGTGCGCAGGCGGTGGTTGCGCCGTGTGACTTCATTCAGATGACCCCTTTTCAACCCACCTCCAGCCCCTCCTCCACCATCGTAGCTAAAGCTTCATCAGAGTGTAATTCCTCCCGGACTCTTACTGCGTTCCATGTCTCATCTCAACCGGTCTGGCAGAAGACAGACATGGTGAGCCTGGTTCTGCCAGAGGTTTCTTCACAATGGGGAGTTTTTCCTCTCCACTGTTGCTTCAGGCTTGCACATCATGGACAGGTTCTCTCAACCTGTGTTATCCAACTGGACTTGAATCTTCCAGGTCCCTGAATGAAGCTGTAGTATCAGCTCAAGCAATCCAGTGGATCTCCCCATAAAGCTCAGCATACCGTCTCGCTAACCAGCAGTCTACAGACTGACCAACTTCATCTATCTCCACTCCACCACAGCCTTGTTGTTAAACAACCTTGTTCTTTACTCCTGTTCATGCATATCTATCCTAATTCAGTGCTATGTTTCCTGCCGAGGTCTGAGAGCCAAACACCAAGTAATTGTATCAATACATTTCTTCTAATTGTCTTTTCTCTCCTTTTGAGTTTTTCAGATTGAAATGTATCAACTGTAATTATTCTAAAATGATTAGAGATGATCACATGAAAGTATTGTGGCAAGTCTCCAATCCCAAGAGTCTTTAGTTGGTTCTGATTTATTTCTAGCAACAATAATAACCAGTGTTTACATCTTTTTATCCTTCCCTTCCTACTGAAAGCAGTCATCAGATATTGGAGAGGAGGTTGCTGCATGGTGGGACACTTGTTAACACTATTGCCTTGCAGCAGAAAGCCACTGATGTCTTCTGCATGGCACTGGCATGTCCAGTGCAGGAAAGTTTCCAATAGTAAAGCTTTCTTAAACAGTCCAAAAAATACACTTAATTGGTATCTTTAAGTTGTCTTTTGGTTTTAGCATCTAAACAAAGGGACTTTACCAGGAAGTAACCCTCCCCTTACTCAGTGCATTGTAAATAGCGGCTACTTAGCTTCTCCAGCTGATTTCTAACATACATTATAGAAGGAACCTTTACAATATTTAGATTGCACTTTTTTGTTTTGTTTTTTAAATCCACAAACCTTAGTGAATGAAAATTAATAAAGCAGGGAGTTTTGATGCAACCCAAAGTCCTCAGCTCTTTGTTTTTCTCTATACAGAAACCCCTTCTGAAATGAATTTGCTCTATTATAGTGTCTATTTAATGATAACCTAATTTGGTTTCTGTTTTCTAAGTCATAAAATGCCTCACATAACATCATTACAAGCCTCCCTGACACCATAGGAATTTCAGACTCAAACTTGAGGCTTAACACGCTCACTGGATTGGAACCTCTGCTATGTCAGAGCTCACACCCTGCTTCCTCGCCTTTGCCGGAATGGTTAAGGGGTTGTCACTTCTTTACTAACCCATGAAGCATGTCCTTGAGTACATTTACCTTAAGTTTTCCCTCACAGCTTCTTCTATAAACATGTTGGGTCTGGAGTAATGTAAAGAACATGATTCAATTTCTGTGTGATTCCAGTAAGACCAATGCAGAAAGAAACATGCCTTTAAAGGCGGATCAGGTTTACTTTACTTTATTAGCTTTTTATTACATTTAATTTAATTGATTTGATTATAAAGGAATATAAGTATTAAAATTATGAATTTAAGAGAACCAGTTGTCTTTTTAGTATGAATCAGAAGTAGGAGTTTATCCTTCTTTGTGTGAAAGAAAACACCATATTTAGGTGTAGAGAGGAACAGTAGTGCTGGAGGGCGTGTGGGTCTGAGATGGAAAAGCTTTGACAGATTACAGGAACCCCACCTTTCACCCTCACCTCTTCTGAGCCCCACTATCTTTTTGTCCTAGGGGCGGATACTTAGGCGGTATGTACATACACTCTTTCATCCTCATTCAATAGGCAGGGTCCCCCTAAGCACACCTTTGTGCATATAAACACACACATACAGGTTTTAAACAGACAGCCCCCTAGGGGCTGCAGGGCATTGACAACAGGCACTTCAGAAGACAGAGGTCTGAGCCTATGATATTCCTGCAAACCCAAAGACCTGAAAGGAAAGATGAGAGGCAGTGGGACAGAAGATAACCCACTGTGCTGGAAACCTCTTACAGGCACGCTAAGAGAGATTTGGTTCTGTTAGACTTTCTTGCTGACACGAGTGTGATATGTTAATAAGACACAGTGGGTTCTGGCTGTTGTTGATGTTACTTTTCAAAACATAGGTATTTTCATCTGGGTCAAAAAAGTTTATATTTGGTCAAACTTGAGCAAAAGCTCTTTCTTCCATATGCTTGTTTTGTCCCCTACAATGCTTTTTACAACAGTTTTGTTCCCATCATTGTATTAGAATGGTCAGATTTATTTAGCTGCTTCATAGAGATGTCTCAAAACAACTTTTTCATTTCCGATATGATGCTAATATTGCTGCTTTAGCAATTGACCAATATTGATTAGATACAATATCAGCATGACTCATACATTCTTTACTATTCTAGTGATTGTTTTTATATACTTGATTAAGTAATATTACTCTAGGCCAGTGGTCTGCAACCTCTGGCTCCGGAGCCACCTATGGCTCTTTGGACCATCTACAATGGCTCTTATTAGTGGCGAAAAATGATATAAAGAACTAAATAATGCACTATTAGAACAAATACCAGTCTTAGACACATTTGTGGGTTGTATAAAATATATTGAAAAGCACCAGAGATATGTTTTTAGAGATGTTTTTCCTTTAATTAGCTAACTAATTACCTTAAACTAGGTGTTTTATTATTATCTTTTTTTTTTTTTTAGATCAAATAATACAAGGTCCATGCTTCAGTTTTATGAATGGTTTTATGTTTTTTCTTATTTTAAAAACATCAGCTTGCTTATTTTTGGGGTTTATAGATATAGGCTAAGATATGCAGACAATTTTTATTTATCTGATAAAGGACTGATTTCAGATATTTCAATATCAATTTGCTTAGCTACTAGCTGTCCTTTCAGCAGACTCTTAAACATAAGCTGTGAATTCTCCAGGCTATTTTCTGATTCTCTGATTAACCTCCAATTTTCACGGCATCTGTCTCCAATATTGTGTTTATAGTCAATGAGATCGTCTAAATTCCTCCCCAAGACTGCTTTGTGTACTATTTGCCAAAATCTGCTTCTATTTTTGCATGATGCCAGAGAAAATTTGTAGTCCATCTATACAGATCACACAGCAACAGAACAAGACAAGATCCATGTTTCCAGATGAGTGTTCATGTTATAGGAGGTTTGTAAATGTGGCATACTCTTACCATGTTCCGATATTGGACTCATTAGTGTGCTGGAAGCCCAGGGTGTTCCTTAATAAACTAGCTCTTTAAATTTCTCCACAACTTTCTTCAGGATCTTTATTTGTTCCTCAGTTGACAGGATGCAGATTACCCCCCCAACACCATAAGTCATTTAGACATTGATTTTTGGGCTGAATTTGGTCGGTCCATCATAGTCTTCATTAAGTCCAGAAATAGTTGTTGAAAATTGATCTGTTTGGTCAGTTTGACTTTGTCCTGCTTTAGTCCAATAAATGATGTTGAAAAGGGGATGAATGTGGTCTTGTCTTTAAAGTAACCCCAAGGCTTCTTAACTGGCTGGTCTAAAGTGGACTGTTATCAGATTCTAAAGCACCATGGGAAGCTTTCATTTTGCGGGAGTGCAGTGTTGCCTGTTACTTTAAAGGGAGCTAAGCCAGAAAGTTACATGTTTAGTGCCCCTAGTGGCTAAAAGTAATTCAGTGTTTCTTTAAAACAAGAAATACAAATGAAAACATTAAAATCAGTGTCTGTACCTTGAAAAAAATTGAAAAGTTTAATAATTAAAAAGAAAATCTGGAAATCCACAAAGTGTTTTTCCATTTTATTTAATACAAAGGATTAAATAAGCAAAACTATGGTTTAATTAAATAGTTGACTGCTAGGTGTTTGACCATAACGTCGTAGGGCAAGAATGAGGAAAGAGTCTTAAAGTCATATCTCAATATGTCCGAGATCGCTGCCTGGAATTTGTTCAGACAGATTCGATCAATCAGTTACTTACAAAAAATTAAGGTTGACTTGATATTCTCACATTGTAACAGTTACGTTAGTAATCGTGTGGGTGAAGTTACTGTAGAAAGGCTCACGTATACATTTCTGTCTGATTTCACTTCAAACATTACCTTGCAAATTGCTTCTACTACTTAATCCTCTAGTGCATGAGTTATGAAATTACGAATTAAGACATTTTAAAAAATGTTTTTCTGCTCCTATAAGAGCATGAAAAGAAAAAAAAAAAACTAACTTTTTTTGGCACTCATGTTTTTTCTTCCCACTCAGACACTCGCTGTAGAATCACTTAGTCCTCCTTCGAGGCCTCGCTGCAGCTGGTTGTGGATTAAAAGGTCAGAGGTCAAAGGGTGAATGAGTCAGTCAGCAGAGAAGCCAGTGAAGCAGAAGAAACACAGATAGAGAAGAGGTTTACAATCAGTCAAACTTACCATCCAAAGCTGAAAACAAATTGTTTCTGACTGTTTAATAAAAATTGCATTTTAGTGATTTGCCATGTTTAGATTTGGCTAGAAGTCAGTCAACAGATGATGGCATGAAGATAAACAGAACAAAGCAAAAAGCTCTAGGTAATGGAACCAACAAGATCCAAAGCCTGGTGAGAGCAGACAAGTAAGCCTGAAACAATTTTGGACCAATAAAACAGCTTTTTTTTTTTTCCTTTTCTCTTTTCTGAAATGCCAGAAAAAGTGGTGAAAAGTTAAAGATAAGTCATTATCTTTTTGCAGATTAGAAGCAGTTTGGTTCATAAGATTCAAACACACATACTCTACCATACAGACAATTTAATACCTTAGGTAACCTATATAAAGAGTTAGAATTTATGCCCCATCTTATTTTTTTCCCTAGTGGAATTGTTTTAAACCCATGAAATTGACTTGATGCATTACATTACTGAGAACACAAATTTGAGCTAGCAAGTGTTTCGAGAGTTAGATGTTCAAAATTCTAGCATGAAAATGACATTAAACACACAGCAAAAGCTATAATATAAGCCATATTTGCTTTATATGTTTAAATGGTCAAATCAATGTCAGCAACAGTAAGGACCTAAAGACTTGAAATACTTAATACACTGTTTGCACCATACAACTATTATACTTTCAACTGTTCTGCCAAATGAAATTTGCATCATGTAAGATTAAAGATAGGGGGTATACTATAAAAAATAAGGAAAACTTCAAAGGTATAAATACTTATTGCATGCAAAACAGCCAGATTTATGTAAACAAAACAGTGTTTATTTCCTTCTTATTTCTACCAAATGTATTTGCAGACTTAAAAACCTTGTCTAGCAAATCAGAGAATTTGAAAACATGTTAAGGTCTCCCTGACTTCCTACTTTTCTGTGATAAATTCTGAAAAAAAGTATTACACAGCTTTTCATTACTGTTCTTCCTACATTTGTGGTGTCAGACGTACCGCTTTAATCTGAGTGGGTTTGGGAAGCCATTGTTCTTCTTGCAGCCAGTGCACAGAGCTGTGGTGGCGGGCATGTCTGTGGTGGTTTTAATTTGAACATCTTGTTCACAGATGAGAACCAAATGCCACTTCAGAGAGTTTTGACATGGTCAAAAGTTAGACAACAACAGCATTAAAAGAACATTAGGGTAGAGGGGAGAACTGAATGTCAGAAGTGATGAAAATGAAAAACATGAACTTGCAGAAAGTCCCTGTTACAGTTATCAGGAAGGAGCGTTGATGAAAAAAAGTTATAGTTTTGACAGCTTTATATTATGAAACTGAAATTGAACCATTTTTACGTATTCATTACCTTGAGTTTAATCCCAAATTAGACACATTATAGAACAGTGGGGATTTTCTGTCACCAATGCTGAACCGAGTTCTTCAGGCTAAAGGCCAATTTATACTTCTGCTGCATAGCCTCTGCAACCGTCAAATCTGTCTCTGTGCGACCACAGTTGCAGAGCCTCTGCACAGGGGGCGTGGTCACGCACCTCAAAAAAATCCTGACTACATTTCGGACAGTCGCAAACCCGTGCAGACCTGAGGCGGAAGTGCGCAGACAAAAAACAGCTGTCATTGGTCCTTGATATGCCTTTCCGGCTGTCTGTGTGGTCGTCCATCTTGATTCCGTGCCGGGGCACGCCATTTTTAGAAACCGAGGAACAATGGATAACTATGATGAAGGTTAATGGAGGATGTTCGGCATCGTACAACCACTTGTACGATGCCTCAGACACGTTGTTTTGGAAAATAAACACTCCTGCCGGCAGCGCTGAAGAAGTTCTCAAGACCATCCGCCGAAGTTCTCGCAAGTTATGGAATAGGCTCCCCCTAGCGCTTTGGCGGGAAGCTGCTGTGCGTCCCTAGAAATTCCAGACAGACGTTGCAGAAGCATACTGTACCAGCAAAACTGGTTCTCGACCAGACCCAAGCGACATTTGATGTGTGTATTTTCAGAAGTATAATCCGCCCTTTAAAGAAGAGGGCATTGACTAATTGCTGGATCAGATATTTGAATAACGCCAATCCGGCGTTCCGATCCAGCCATTTCTTTTATTATTAATGTGATACAAAGCAATTAGTTAATATGTAAGGGTGTTATGTTGTTTCACTGTACAGCACTTTGGTCATTTGAGAAATATTAAATTGCTTTATAAATAAAGTTGGATTGGATTGGATTAGAATAGTTACATGGAACTAGTCACCTCAGTTCTTTATTTGTATTGCAGCTATTGATGATTTGTGTAGATATTAATTTGTTAAATTTTTTAAATTATCATGTCAAGCCTGATGCTCTCACTCACCTGGAAAACTACTGCTCCTTCGACAGTAGTATTAGATCAGTATCAGGTATCGACCAATATGCTTGGCCTTGGTATAGGTCTGGACAGGGAAAAACTAGATCAGTTTATATCCTCTGCTTAACCTTTACCTTAGTAAATTACCACCCACTCTCACTTTTTTTTAACCCATTTCAGCAATTAGTCATGGCCTGGAAACCAGATGGACAAGAAGTAAGAAACAGAACGCCGCTCATTGTTGTTTTTTAACAATCATTTTCCAAAGTATTGTATGTTAAGAGGCCTGCCATTAGAGTTGTAGACAGCGTGCTAGCTAATCGAGCTGATAAGATGGCTAATTAGACAGCTAATTAATGTTGTTAATGTAACTGTAATAAATAATGTACATTGACAAAAATGGCATTATTCAAATGGACCTTGACTATTTATATTTGGTATCAAGTTTCTCCTCTTAAAACCAGTGGAAATATATTAAAAAAAAATAGTTTACACCCACTGAAGAATTTTCTCTGCAATTGGATTTAGTTTGGACACCAACATGTTTGGAATAACTCAGATGATCCACAGGGATCCTTCATGTATATATGATGATGATCTATACTATTATAGAAGAACAAAAAGTTTCTATTATGACTTAATGGAAGACATTTTATAGTACTTGGCACTGGTCCTACAACACAGTATCTTTAAATTTTCTTATTAATGCCACCCCTTAATAAACACACTTTATTTAAATAGAGCAGGAAAGAAAAGAGCAGAGTGTAATTCAAAGGGCAAAATGACTAGCATGATCCAAAAGAAAAAACAGCAGCATATGTGTCCTCTTTTTATTAGAAAAAATAGTGTCTTTACAATTCCAGATCAACTGATTATCATAAGAAATTAAAATAAAAAATATTTTCCATACCAGCTTGTCCAAGCAGGGATGCAATGGAGCTATTGACTATCTTAAGCAGCCCTTGAGTAGGAAGCAGGTTACATCCTGAACGGGTTGGCCTGTAAATTAAAACAGTATTTGAAAATACAAGATATAATAGAACTACTGTAATCTGCTTCAGACATGTCAAATTAACATATGATCAATATTTTAGAATGACTATAACCCCAATATTGTTAAAGGATGATGGATTTGCTTCGTGATAAACTAATTGGCATAAATTATCTGTGTTGCAAAATAACAAAAAGTACACTTAATCAGCTATATCTTCCTTCTGAAAGAAAATCACAGTAACTGCTGCTGACTTTAAGATACAGATTTGCTCATTTGTTTATGTCTTATTTTATGAGTAAGCAACTTGATTATCTGTCTGAATGAAATAAAATGTGGACATCTTTAAGCCATTTGCAATTTATGTAATGGTATTTCCATGACCTTGATTCAAAACTAAAACTTGGTTGCAAACCTGTTTTTCCCACATTGATAGCCAGATCTTCACTCAACGGTTGCCAGAGATCCATCAGAGGCTTAGCCATTTATCTCATCTTTGTTTCAGAATCCACGGCAGTTTTGAACATTGTTGCCACAGGCAAAACTGAATGTCTTACCAAAGCCAAGTTATCATAAAAGCTCAGATACCTGCCAGGTCTGTGTCAGCTTCCAAAGAGCGAGCAGTGTTTGCTAATATGTGTCCGTCATGTGTATTTCATCAGGATATTGTAATCCCTCTTGGCTAATGCTAGACACTCCACAAACAAAACCAGACTAGAGTAGGTCCAAACCAAGCAGTCAGCAGGTCAGTAAGCTGCAGAAACATTACTCCATACCTCTAATAGAGCCAAAACACACCAGGCTGCTCAAAGTATGACAGATGAGACATATCAAACAAATTGATGCAGCGCAGATAAAGTGAGCAATTTTCCAGCCTCGATTAATGTGGAAAATGAACTTATTGCATCTGTGTTGAGTTTTGATTGGGCTGATAGCTAATTATGTACTTCCAGCTGATAAAAAATTTAACTGCTGCCATTTTTCAAAGTGACTGGAAGAGGTTCCTGGTCAACGGCTGTATCATAATTTTCTTAAAAAATGTGTTGACCTTACTTGGAAATGTAGGAGTTCAGACCTTCTGGAAAAAGATATATCTACTTGTTAAAAAATGTTGTTAAAACATTTATCTTGAATGATATGAAAAAATGTCTAGCTTGGTAAGAAACCATGGTAATTGAACAATCGCGTGTGTTGCGTTCGGTTCATGCGCTGCTTCTTTTTCTCATAGGCGAAGCGTGTACTTTCCAGAGCAGAAGGTGGCGGTACTGCGACCAAAGCCAGCCACCAGTAGTAAACAAGAAGAAGAAGCAAAGCAACGTAGCCGGGTGTAGCAGAAAAAAATCTGTTGTTTTGGAGAATTGTGTGG
The DNA here is from genome assembly GCF_000732505.1 of Cyprinodon variegatus. NCBI lineage: Eukaryota > Metazoa > Chordata > Actinopteri > Cyprinodontiformes > Cyprinodontidae > Cyprinodon > Cyprinodon variegatus. The sequence continues at coordinate 376,339 of NW_015150731.1, forward strand.
GTATGGCGAGTGGGAAAGAACAGGAGTTGGAAGACGCGCCAGCAGCACTTTATAGGTCTGCTGTATGGGAACACTTTGCATTTAGAGTGACCAACGATGACGGCGGAAAGAAAGTTGTGGATAAAAGTGCAACAGTGTGCAAGCATTGTGCAACGTGTGTTGTACGATACAAGACATAATAGATTTTCCTAACAATCAACATTTCCGAACCGTAAACTGTGAGCACGAAACCGTAAACCGAACCAAACCGTGGATTTTGTGAACCGTTCCACCCTAGCTATGACACATCTTTTACCATCATATAAAAAACTCTTCAATCAATAAAACTGGGGCTGCAGCTAATGATATTTTTGATTACCAAATAAAAATATAAGGAAAGAAAGAGGTGGTTATTATATTTTCTAATAAACACCCTTTGCTTAATAAAAAAGAATAGGTTTTAATATAAGGAAATCCAGCAATCTGCTATATTATATCCCTTTGACCTGAGAAAATGCNCTGTGGATAAAAGTGCAACAGTGTGCAAGCATTGTGCAACGTGTGTTGTACTATACAAGACATAATAGATTTTCCTAACAATCAACATATTCTGAACCGTACACCAAGAGCACGAAACCGTAAACCGAACCAAACCATGGATTTTGTGAACCGTTCCACCCTAGCTATGATAGATCTTTTACCATCATATAAAAAACCTGCTTTAAAAGTCAATCAATAAAACTGGGGCTGCAGCTAATGATATTTTTGATTACCAAATAAAAATATAAGGAAAGAAAGAGGTGCTTATTATATTTTCTAATAAACACCTTTTGCTTAATAAAAAAGAAGGTTTTAATATAAGGAAATCCAGCAATCTGCTATATTATATCCTTTTGACCTGAGAAAATGCTTCATATTCACATCTTGAAAGTCATCCAAATCCACAGAGTTGTTCCAATCATGTTCATGCAGTGTTTTATTGGTAATTGTTTGCAGTTTCCAAAGCAAATCTCTAGCAGATGTGGTCCTGATTTGAAAGAACATTGTGAACTCATACTTTCGCCAAGTGCAGATCCAAGCTGTCTGCAAAGAAAATAACTAGAAATCGGTATTGATAAAAGATCCGCAGCACAAACACTGGGACTGATTTGTTGGATGTTATGTTATTTTGTAAATGCATCTTTGCTCCGTTTATATTTGCTCTTCTTAGGCACACTGGCCTGCTTTGTCACAGATACGCTAGTTTAAGCAAAACTGGCTAAACTACAGATTTACAGAGACTTTAATGCATTGGATTTGTTCACACTGACTTTTCAAAGTCTTTAAAAAGTATCAGCGTAAATCAACAGGACTGATTAAGTCTTGTTTGTCATACTTGTTGTGTTTCTGTTTTATTTGGAGAGCAGAAGCGGTGCTCTTCAGCTTTAAAAAAAGAAGAATGCGTTTATATTTTTGACATCATACGTCTGGTTCTATATTTTTTTCTGCTTGTCTGGTTTTTAGCTGAATGTGTATCTGTATGTGTGTATACTGCCCTCCTTATCTATACAAACACAACCCTGTTTTCTCCCCATCCCGCCTGTCCAAAATCCCTGCAAAGCCCCCGAGGCCCTTTTCATAGTCGTGTGTCAGCGCCTGGTCTGCAGTCAAGCGTGTCGTCGCCATTCCTTCACGTGTCTCTACTTCGGAGTCCGGTTTCACCCCACAGAGTGCAGCGAAGCCTGTGATTTAACCACAAGCATGTGGAATGGCATGTTTTGGATCAAAGTCGACATTGGTTAGAGCTTTATCACAGACAGCACTGGATAAGGGGAGATGGAAAAGTGCTAGTTTTTGGTTTGTTACTATCTAGTTACTCCGCTCGGGGATTTTTGTCTTTAGGGTTATATGAGGCCTGGCTGCAGTTTGATTATTTTTAGCTGAGACTCATTATTTTATATTGTATTAATTTTGTACTGCTGATAAAAATTTACCCTTGGTGGATTTGACAGGACAGCATCTGTGTACAAATAATGAGCAGAAAAATGTGGCTGTTTATATTATTTTAACTGTATAGAGACACTCTAATCTGAATTTCTGTCCAATTTCTGACTTTCCAATTTTTGATCTGCTGATACTGACAACTATTGATTTTCCATTAACTGGATTTAGCATTATTATCAGACATAAACACAATTGCATTACAATAACATCTGTCTCTTATTCCCAAACAAATAGAGCTGCACCTCAATGCTGATATTTCCTAAAAGACCACTAGCAGTTAAAATGCCAGCCTAATACTTAACAAGCAGTCTGCTGTGACATGTTGAGCCTAAGAAACCTAACTTAGTGTTACCTTCTGAAAGATTCCCTCTCCCATGGCCTCAATGAACACATAGATATCTGCATTGTTTCCTTCTTAGCAAAAAAAGCAAGAGATACTCTGATCAGTTTGTTTTCCTGCTATTGTTGATTTTCCCATTTTCTTTCTGGGTGAAAAATTTTTGATTCCCAGTTTCTTTTTAAGGAGTATTGTGGAAAATAGAAACCTACCTGGGTGGACCTTGTAATCTGGGGAATGAATTAAGACACTGTCCTTAAAAAATGTGTACCAGGTTCTTTAATAGTAGTTTTAGTTTTCAAATTAATTAAATATATATATACTATGCTATTTGTGCATCAAAGTTTTTTCAATCTTTACCCAAATTAAAAAGTTGTAAAGCTAAAACTAAATACCATAAGCAATACTTGCTTAAGAAATTCAACTATGAACTTATTATTGAATTTTGTTTCGATAGCAAATATGTTTGTGGTTTATGTTAAAACCAAAAAAGGATGTCCTTTAGGGCTGAAACAATAATTTCATTAATTGTGATTAATCGATTGAAATAATCGTCAACTAATTTAGTAATCGATTAATCGGTAACTGGAGTATAGAGACTCTAAAATGTACTTTTAACTGACAGAGCGACCCACCTTGAGCAGGAACAAATTTGTAAGAAAATGTCTGCACATTTTGCATTTAAGATAAAAATCTTTTTCGTCTGTAAATTTACTCCATTCAGAACTCCTCAAGTGGAAAGTTTAATATTTTCAGTCTTCTTCAAGGAAACGTTTGTTATCCAATTATTAATCCATTAGTCAAAAAAATAATCAACAGATTGAGTCGCGAGTAGTAGCCCTAATGTCCTTATAAACACATTGCAAATATGATCAAACAAAGAACAAAATAGACAATAACTGTATTATTGTCACTGTTTGTCCCACCTGATTGAGGAACAACTTTTTAGTTTTATATTTACCCAAAAAAACAAACATAAACTTAGGGACCACAGCCATCCTTTACGCTATGCTTACATTAAAGGGTAGAACTGATCAATAGCGTTATTCTGACTATGCTTTAACAATGCTCCCAAACGTGCCTTAGCTTATTGAGATTAGCGTTTGATGAGCAGCCATGTTGGGACATGAGAGGGCACTCCTTGAACTATTCGCATAAAGTAGCATGAAATGATCCGAAATATCTTAGTATGCTAAAAAGTTAAGAGTTACTTTAAATCAGATGAATACAACTCCTATCAAGCAGCTTGACACAATGATCAAGTCTGTAGCAAACATTGTGTTTGACCAAAAGCAGGTTCCTTTATCCTGGCAACTGTTAAACCAAGATGTGTTCTGATGATTATGACATAGAGAGACTGTGTAGGACGTTACACTGTTTAATCTAAAAACAGATCTTTAGTTCTTCATATCACCATTTTTTTTTAGCTCTTTCTGTCTAAAATGATAAATGAGTGCTTATTGCTCCTTTAACAGTACTTTAGAGATGTAAGATTGCTTTTTTTGTTGTTTTTTTAAGTGAAACACATATCAGTTAATCAGCAGATAGTAAAGTAAGTGCCTAACAGGGAGTGCCTGCCTTCTGTCATGATTAACTATCTTTATCAGAGATAAGGTGTGATTGATGTTTAAGTATATGTGTGTGATTTGGAAATGAGGTCATTGTTAATCTACATGTAAACTGCACATACTACATAGCAAATGCTATTTTTTATATTTTGGCTGTAACACATCTCTCAATGGATAAACTGCTCAAACTTCAATTGGCTCTATATTTTCCCTTTCTTTAATACACAAAGGTTTCCCGCCATAGTCACCCTCCAAGAGACACATTTCACATGTTGGCAGCCGCTTGAAAACTGGGAAAAATAATGTCAGGAAACATGCCTGGTCTCGTAAACCTAAAGAAGCAGGCGGCGCGGCACAGCTCTAAAGCAACACTGCAAAGAGTTAAAAATCTGATTTTTTTTTTCTTCTGTTGCTGTGAATAATACAGCCTTTGTCTCTGGGTCATGAACCAGTCAAGGTCACTGGCTTCAACAGAACCAAACAAACACAACGCAGTTCACTTTGCGCTAATTGATTCGCCTTCCAGCAGAGACAAGAATGAGCATGTATGTTAGTGCATGTGTTTACTTAAAGGGATCTGTCAGGAGTCAGAGCAAACAGATAAGTGACAAAGTAAACAGCCAAATCACACACACGACAAAACAACATCCTTCAGCGGAAATATGGCTCTGCTCTTTAAACTGTTCTCACTTTTTTAAAAGTTTGGTTTCTTTTGTAGTTGCATTTCAATCATGATTGTGTGCATATTTGTGTGTGTGGACCTTACCGCTGGTCTCCCAGCAGTAAATCCATCCACACATTGGGTTAATGAGGTGTTCCAGCTGCAGGGGACGGTTGGTAAAGATCTCTGGGACTGTTTCAGTTTCTCTGTGTATGTGGGTGTGTGTGTGGGTGCATGCAGGAGATTAAGGGAGCTCAGCAGTATTCGTTATTGTGTAAAGTCTCATTTGCGGCGGACAAATTGAATTTGGAGACGTGTGATTTTGAATAACAGCTCAGACTGTTCCTGATTTTCCAGTGCAAGTCTCCCATGCGTGTAAATTTCCAGTACAAATTACTTGGTAGGTTTTAGTGACAAACCTGCAAATTTTGCAAACCCTAACATATCGGGCAAGCGATGAGTCACCAGTAAAATTAGAAAGCAGTTCTGAGGAAATTTCATGGAATTCTATTATGAGAACAACAAACAGCATGTGAACTCCTGGAACCTGATCTGAACATACAAATAAATAATAAACCAGCGGAAAAAACAACATAAATCAGCTTATAAGGAATTACTTCATAATAGGCACACAATGATTATTTATTACAATATTGTCAAATATCAAAGTGCGAACTGTTAATACTGTAAAGATTGCAGTGATTATTATAGTAAAAAACATTTTATACAGTATTGTGGATCTGCAGTGGGCATGCAAATATCTCTTTGATGAAGCCTCTCTGAAAAAGATGCCAACAGCTGGCAGATTATCCTGATCAAAGTGCATAAAATTAGAGAATTTTTTTTTTTTTTGCTAAAGATGTTATGAAAATATGGAAATATTTCCAAAGGATAAAGTTTTCACATTTTGTAACCATTGCATTTACCCTTTAAATGTTGGTGACACAATATTGACATTTTCCAATATTTTTTGTGCACCAAAGCGTTCATTAGTACCAAAGTACTAATGATCAATGTGATAATTTTAAGGTAACAGAGGCGTAGCAAGCCGTGTTTCCTAGCTGTGTGTTTCTGACCGACCTGCTGTGGTCATATTAGCCATCATCCTCTGGCTCAGACTTTGACTCTGTTCGCTAGAGGTCCACTCTGGATAGCTCTGACCTGTAAGGTGTGATGCCTCCATGTTCCTCAGCATCACTACCCTCTCCTGAGCTTAAATTGGCTGATGGTTTAACCACACAAACCATTTCCAGACTAGATGTTCTTGAACAGCCATCAATGTCTCCATCCATCTCCATTATAAAATGTAGAGCTCCCTAACAGTTCTCCCTCTGACGTTACATCACAGAGATTGGTTTCTGCTAGCTGTGAATCAGAGAGTTGTTCTGGAGCTACTATATGTAGGATATTTGTGTTAAAATAAGCCTCTTTGATTCAAATTAACTCAGAACCACTTGGTATGTCCTGCTGCAGGATTTTAATGCAAAATGACATGAAATCAGTATCCTGTCATCACTTTAAAGGGAGTGATTGGCAGCTTGAAGCCCCTGTTTAGATCTATGCTCATCGACACAGCATGACAGACTGGGGTATTTAAACTAGGTATTTGCAGCCTCATTAGAACATATGCTCTATGAGGTAACCTCTAGTTACTCCCCATTTACATAATAGTGCAAATTCACAACATATGCCATCTCAAGTTACTTTCTAAAAATAAAATATATGTACAAAAATATATAATCAATAGATTCCAATTGTATAGACATAATCATAGCCAATTATATTAAATAATTACCTAAACAGTCAGGTTTAGGTAATTCATCATTTTTCGTAAAAAGATTTCACTGTAAACCGACGTGTTTGCAGCCAAACAAGCATTTCATTTCAATTCAATTCACTTTATTTCTATAGCGCCAATTCACAACACATGTCATTTTAAGGCACGTTACAGTAACTCTGTAGCGAACAGAGGATTTTCATTTGTATTTTCAACTCTGGAGCAATCCTTCATATACTTATAATGCAGGTAAAAGATAGTGTATAAAGGATGCCTGTCTTTAAAAGGAACAAAATTTCAGCAGAACCAGGCGCATTGAAAGATTTCAAGTCCCATGTATAAACAGTGAAATACGCCTTTTAAAGCCAAATGAGATTAAAGTTTGTTCTATTTTGGTTTCCTCAAGGAATTTTTTTTTATTTTGTTTTTTGAACATCAAAATAATGCTTTGGTATAATTACTATATGTGTTGATTTGTTATTTCAACTGGAAATGGAAAGCTGAGAATTTTTATGTCGCTTACTTTTAACTGGTCATCTATAGTGTAAAGCTGTTTTTCTCATTCCGTCCATCCATCCATCCATCCATCCATCCATCCATCCATCCATTTTTTTTCTTCTGTAATTTTAAACTCCATATTAGGTAAAATGTCTATTTTTGGCACTTTACTCTGTGTTTAAAGAAACATTACCATTACCTGTCTAGACTTGTTTAAACCCAGAGGGAGTGTCTCATGTACCCTCATGCATCCCCTTCAGTCAGAAATATTCGTTATCATGCCAGAGGCCAGGACTTGGAAATGAAAGCCTGTTTTTTACAAGGAGGTGTCCAATTGGCTTAGCATCCCAGGGGTAATCACCTGAAGGTAGTAGAATAGACAGATAGATGGAGAGGTGTAAAAGATAAATACATGGTGGTGACAGCTGTAGGCCTGTATGTATATAGGACTAAAATAAAAGCAAGCATACAAAGGCCTGTGGTGAACTTTTGCTTCAGTGTCTTCAGAGGAGATGCCTTTCCCAGATGGGAATAGTTTATTACACGAGGTGTTGACAGGTCAGAAACTGACAGACCTGAGGAGGCCAAAAGGGGTCATTAACAGGCTGCCGTATTTCAGGGGGAAATGTCACCATATTCCAGTTTTATCAGAGAAAGAGGGTAAGAAAAAACTGAAGAGGGCCAATCTGAGATCACATACAGGAAAAAAAAGATAATATGAATTAAAAAGAAAACAACAAATGATAAAATCAGGTGAGAAAAGTGAAACACATGCGAAGATTATTTCTTGTAATAACATGGGGGGACATGTGGGAATACTGTCCACATGTAATATGTTTCCCATGTGTTTCACATGTAAAAATAACATCTCATAATAAAATAGGAAACGTGGGAAAACTTCTGACAAAGGGAACATTTTCCCACTCGTATTTAAAATGTAAAAAAAAATGTTCTGTATTATTTACTGTATATTTTCAAATTACATGGTGTAGTATTTGGGAATAATTATAATATTAATATTAATGGGAGGCAAATGTTAACATAAAGACATGCTTTTCTACGTCCTTAAAGTTTTTTAAATACTGGGTGTAACAAACGCACATTACTTGTGGAAGTTTTATCATGCAGTAAGATGTTAAATTATAGGAAAACTTTCAAAATCTAAAACATATTCCCATGCTTATTGAACAGATGGGAATTAACAAGTTTTTCACATATGTAAATTTTATGTTTGATAGATGAAGGTGTCATTACTTCTACACTGCAAAAAAGTAGATCTAGATAAGTAATTTTTTCTTAAATGCATTTTTCATGAATTGAGGACTTAAGTGAGACACTTTCCCAATGGAACAAGACAATTTACATTTAAAATAAGAAAAAAAAACCATTATATTGTCTTATTACAAGGGCATATTATCTAATTATCTTATTTTAAGGGTAAAAAATCAAATTCCATTGGCAAACCATCTTATTTAACTACTCAAATTAAGGCAAAATAAACGTAATAATTTTTTTTTTTTTTTACTTATTTCGAGATTGTTTTTGCAGTGTAAAATGCAACGGAATATTTTGCTATAAGTGTCACATATGAAACACAAAACACCTTTTAGGACTGGACGATTCCTGGAGAAGAATCTGATACAGACAGTACATGTTTAGGGTGAGGTGGGCTCATTTGACAGGGTTGTGTCTGCTGCCAGCACACCTGTGTGCAGCTTTAACGCAGGTGACTTGTTCATATCCAGCTGATGACAGACAGATGAAATGAGAAGACACCCACACATGCATACGCACAGGCACTCTTCACTGCAACCATATTTCGAGAGCACAGAAACTGTTTTGTCTGATATGGATTAACTTAAACTTTATTATGAATATATCAGCATTAAAAATGTTATTGCATAAAGGATTTTTAACACAATAAAAAACTGTAGTCTGTGTCAAACAGCCATTTAAAGACAGGCCTTACATTTGACTCTTAGCCTTCCTTTCAGAATGTGAGATGTTTCAAAGAACAAGTCCTTACAAATAAAGCTATAGCAAAACAAACTTTCCAGCTGTCACCACATTCACTCTGTGGGGCAGAAGGTTTAGGTAAACACTGCAGTCTGACAAGGAGCAGCAGCTCACCTGAAAGCCCGTCTGCATTTTCATCATAGCAAGAGCAGAAGCAAAGCTGGCATACCGGAGTTAGACAAAAGAAATAAACCACAGCGTCACAGTTGCTGGCTGAACCAAGGTCAAATGATGACAGATTAGTAGACAATCCAGTTTGATGTTGTTGCCATTAAATCTTTTATGTAAGATTTCTGGTTTCAACTGAACAATTTGGGAGCAATTGTGTAAAGTATGACCGTGGGCTCCTCTCTCCTACCTGTTAAAGCACAATAGCTGGTGGGTTTTAGAGTCTGTGAGGTCTATAATAAAAAGCCTGGAGGAAGAACAAAAGAAAGTTAAGATTGTTAGAAAAGACCACGACTCGTTTTAGATCATGATGAATCAGGTGATGAAACATTAATACTAAGGATTACTTCTCAATCTCTTTAAATAGGTGCTTTGGCAATAGAAAAAATTAAAGCTTAATTTATTGATGGAGCTGAAGACCTGAACGATGCAAACAGATTGTGAAATACTTATTCTGCAAACCTTTCCTATGAAGTTAAAAATTATTTATATTTTGGCTTTGTGAGCCAGAGTATTCTTAGGACCTAAAGTCAGCTTGCCCAGTTTTATCCAAACTCAAACAAACAAAACAAAAACCCTTTCATAGTGAACATAAGTAGGGTATTTAAATAACAGACTTAAAGGTCATTCCGTCTACATTCTGTTAAGAAAATGGTACCATATAACCAAAAATACTACCAATTTTTGTAAGCCAATCTCCCTGAAGGAGACAGAGAGAAAAACTCTTTAAGTTCTGCACTGAAGCCTTTATAACCAACCACACCTACCCTACAGGTTCCACTGGAGTGGTAACAATCTAAGCCAATCACCACAGAGTAGGAAAACTAATGTACTGTACCAGCCTGAAGGCACTCAGCCTTTCAAACAGTTTACCAAAAAACAACTTATTTGGTTTACTACCATCAATCATTCATTTTTTTATACCAAAATCTTAAAAAACATCATCTTCATTATCAAATGAACACACAGCAGCTGTATCTCCTCCGTGCCGGAGTGCTAGTGAGCATGTCTTTGGGAGTGAAGACTGAGGAAAGGATTAAAGAGTTTGACCTGCAACCAGAGGGTTGTTGGTTCAAGCTCAAGCTTTCAGTGGCTTTTAGTGTTGTTGTGTCCTTGAGCAAGACTCGCATTGTCTACTGATGGTGTACGGCAGCCTCGCTTCTATCAGTGAGCTTTAGGGCAGCTGTGGCTACACTGTAGCTTGCCACCATCAGTGTGTGAGGTTATGGGTGAATGAACCCTTACTTCAAAAGCGCTATAAGTATAGGCCATTTACCATTTTACCATTTAATTGATAAACCTTACAAACGTCTCATCTACGTGACAGTACTCCACTTCTAAATATGCCTTTTTATGTAGTCGTCAGTCAAATATCTGTAAATACATAATCAATAGATTAGCTTGTATCACGTAGAAAATAATCCCTTGCAACAAACAAGCCTAAAAGTGAAATTATCCCCCCCTCCCCTCAGACCACAGAATAGGAATTCACAGCAATTGATGGGGAGGGGGGCACTACATTAATTTATATTTGAAATAGGTTGAAAAAAAATTGGTATTTTCTCTGAGATCTCATTGAATGGTATTTTGACTATAGTAGTACACTGATATTGTCCACCCTAGGACTTCTGTTCTATTCCATATGATGTTCTTAAACATTATAACAAGTTTTTGCAGGATTGTTAGAAATTATCTACCAGTGTTTCCATTTTGAAGCAATAACTAAAAAGGTTAAATTAGCATTTTTTGTGTCTAAAAGCTTTTCAAATATATATTAGTTATTTATGGGAATTTATGCACTAATGTGACATTAGTTCACATATTTTTGACCGCTTATGTGTAAACATTTCTGGGCAACAACATGCACATGCTGGAAACACTTGATCTCCTTACACACCAGTCACACACTAAGGGTTTAAGGAAGATTGAAGTTTTTAAACAGATTAAGCTTTTCAGGCATGAGGTAACAGGATATTTTCACCTTGGTACCAATAATTCAAGTCCTTTTTCTCCCTGGAAGAAAATGAAGTAACCTCCCAGTAAACTCTCTAACACAATTTATGATCCCAGCCTGCTTCTTTGTCTCTGGGTCTCTGTCCTCTACGTTTATCCTCTGTAGTTTCCCATACTTGTAATTCTAAAAGTCTTAAATAGCTGATTTTTCTACTTCTCTAGTTATGCTGTGAAGTTATATTACTGCATTTTTTTGTTGTGACTTTTAAAATCTTTGTAATACCTCTAGCTTGCAATAAAACCCAATTCTTGGCAAGTATCTCCTATTCGCTGTGCTGCTTTCACATTTGGAGCCCCTCTAAGCTCTTTCCTTTAGTCTTTTGTTATCCTAGTTTACCTCTTCTCCCACTTTAAAGAACAGAACCACAGATGGAGATTTCATTCTCTGTTCTCCCACTACCTCTGTCTTTTCACAGGGGGAGGATGAAGGTTTATGTGGGTCTCTCATTCTGCCTCGCAGTGAGGGATTGCTGCAGTGCATTTTGGGTAACAGAATCCAGCTGTGTAGTGGACTGAGTTGATGTATGTGCTATTGCAAGCATGTGCAGGAACATGCATGTGAGAGTTATGAGTTGAAAGAAGATCCTATGTGATCCTTGGTGCCGTCACCATGATGGTGTGTCCAAAACACATCTTGAGATATGCATGTTCATACCAGATGCATTTGTGTGTCTCTGTGTTGCTTTGCAGGTTGTGAAACCTCATCAATCTGGTTATTTAGACTGCAATACTTCTCTTTTATGTTGCACACATTAAAAGAAGAGTTTGGTAGGTATCCAGTGTTAATCTTTTTGTGCACTAATTTATTACATTTTACTGTTTAAAAAAAAAAAGAACATAGAAACACACTGTCAGGTTTAAAGCAAAGACATTGATAGATAGGGCTTATGATAATACCTGTTGCTTCATTCAGTAGAAGAGATCACAGCAATTCCACAATAAGACAAATGTCACTTTGAAGAGAAATAATATTACGCCATAATAAAGAAAACTCCTTTACTACTTTTTAAGAATACTTGTTCTCAGCGTAATGTGAACTAAGTCAAAAATTCATGTGTTTTATAGATGAATTATAGAACAATGAAAAAACACACTGCAAGAACCTTTTCCAGGAATTATGTGATATTTCAGCAGCTGCAGCTAAGAGGATGACAACAAACCAATTACCAGAGTAGAAAGTTACCAATCGAAAGCAGGTGGGAAGGTATAACTGTGAAATTTATCTACTTTCTGCCTTATAATGTAGTCTTATACATTTAAAAAAAGTCTAAAACTTGTTACATATGGTATATTTACTTAATTAAAAAATTCACATCACTGTTGTTTTTATAGGTATCTGCTGTAAAGTGGGGAATAAATCCTTCATTCAAAGGATGTTTTAGAATTAAGAGAATACAAAAGTAAACCCAGCTCCAGCTGCTTATGATATGTGTTTGTTTTATGCTCCCCTCAGAAATGTTTTAATTCTTTATTTATGAAATATCTCTTCACATAACACTTTTTCCATCAGTTGAAAATTACTCTATTTTCAACTGTGTCTCTGACACAGACAAAAAAAACAACAACATTTGTTAAAGTTTATAGTGATCCTGTAGAAATTGTGTTAACAAAATGTTCTGGGTTTCATTATTGAAAAGGGTCCAGAGTAATATTATTAACAGAAAATCCTTTTCCACAATACTAATTCAACGTATTTATTTATGCTTACACCAATTCTTTTGGCAAGCTTGCACTATATGATCAGTTAAACAATAAAGTGCCTTGAGATGACGTGTTGTGAATTTGCGCTGAACTGAACTAATTAATGAAACTGGCAACTAAGTCTGTACGTAAAGAATCATGCTTGATTTCATGGCTTTTTCTTAATATAGTAAAATTAGTTCCTTATATTTTATTATGATGTCTAATGTTTTTGATCATCACTTCAGTTTTTTACTCACATTTTGGACAAACATAAATACATCCAGTGCACTTGCCTAATAAAATTACATATCCGAATAGGAGTATGCAGAAGTAAATAACTTTTATAAATTCACCCAATCATACAACTTTTTCCTCAAAAATCACAAATATCTTCCTTCCAAAGCTGAATAAAAAAAACATATGCTTGTTAGTGTTTTATTTTTAGTATAATCTGCTATTTTGTATGTCTGAGGAGTATGTCTAAAAGCCTGCCTTAAAATAAGTTATTGGCCTATTTATTAACACCACAATAAGAAATGGATATAGAAAGACATTTTTTTATTATTCCATGCACCCCTCTATCATAACATTGTGTCCCAGTTTCTACTCTTACTCTTCCTGTTTTGATACTAACATACAATTATCTTTCCTCTCCTTTCCTGTCATCAAATTACTCGCTGAGGCAGCATGCCAGCAGTAATCTGGAATCCTGAAAACATTGGCAGTTTCAATGTTCTATAAACAGTCTCTGATTCTGCATAATGAAAGTTTTATTTCCATCTTGGCAGTTCTGTCTTTTGGTATGAAACCAGTGGTCTGTTTGTTTGACTCATCAAGTGATGTAAAATCATGTATTAATGAAAAAAAAAAAAAAAACACATTTCGAGTTTAAATCTAAATTTCAATGGCTGGCTCCTTTGTAGCACCACCATTTTACTGCATATTTTTACACCCAAGGAACGAATCTATGTCTGGTGCAAGCCCAGCACATCCCATCATTCCCAAAACACCACCCCCACTGTGAAACTTGGTGGTAGCAACATCCAGCGTTGGGGATGATTTGCAGCAGCAGAAATTGGGAAGTTGGTCCAAGTCTACAGTAGGGAAAATGGATTGTTCAAATACAGGAATATTCTTGAGTGAAATCCGGCCAGTCTGCCTGTGGGACAAAGATTATCCTTTCAACATGACAGTATGTGCTGAAAAAAAAACAAAAAACTCTTGAGTGGTTTAGGGGAAACATTTAAATGTGTGTTCGAATGTCCAAGTGAAAGTCAAGACCTCTTACTGTACTTTTACCTGCTGCTCTATGTTGGTATGTTTGAAACCAATCTCCTATAGGAGGGTTCAGATCAATTTTGCCTTTTTTTTTTTTTTTAAAGATGATGTGACATTTTCCTTAGTAACACACTCTGCTGTTAGTTAAACTTTACAGTCCTACTGAAGGACCTGACTTATGATATTAGATTTTTTAGAGACCCTCTTTAACATGTTGTGAGCTACATTGAAGGGGAACCTGCTTAAAGCTCCGGCCTGGGTGTAACCACAATTGTATCGAATATCCTCCACTTGTAGACTATTATTCAGATGTCACACATTCATACTGTACAGTTCAGTGTTTTATTTTTTCTGTCATGCAGCCCTTGCAATCATGCCATCGTGTACACTTTCACTAAATAGGTCAGGAGGGGTAGCCTAAAGTAAATGTCTTAGGTTTGAACAGGGCAAAATTTCTTCATAAAAGAAAAAAAGGTTTATAACATGTCCATCCTTTGTAATGCACTGCATCTAGTTTAACCCATTTAAAGGTGTAACGATTCTCCCTGCATGTAACTCTAAATTTTGAAATGTATATATTTAGTTTAGTTTTGTTAACTTATATCAATTAAATTAGTTTGGTTTTTTTTTTATGAATACAATATGTCAAAATGCCTACATTACTGTGATATTACATTAGGACCAAAACTGTCATTACAGCATCTGCTTGTTTGAATTTGATCATGTTAAGATGTAAACTGATTGTAAAAGTTACATAATCAGGTTGCTGATCTCAGCTCAGTGCAATTCGGAGGTCAGAAAGCTTTGAAAGAAAAAAAAAACAAAAGTAGTTTTACTGGATGCAAAGCTTATCCTGCTAACATGTTTAGATTTCATTTGTCAGATCTATAAAAGTTGTAACAACCCCCCACTATTTTCCATCAATTTGTTGTTAAAGTGTTGAAAAACTCAAAGTCAATATACTGTTCAGGCTTTTGTCAGAATGTACCTATATGACCAGGTCAACTAACAAATCAATAATAAAAGTATTTTCTTTGTCTTTTTTCTGTTTCAGAGCGCTGGTCTGTCATCATGTTCCTTCACATTGCCTTTTTCCTACTCTCCTGTGAAGCGGTGTTCTCCAGTGATTGCCCAGAAATCTGTGACTGCAAATCTCCAAGCACAATATTTTGTGTTCAAAGTGGGGCCACCAGTGTACCCCGTGTCCCTATCTCCACTGAAAACCTATACATCTTCCAGAATGACATCATCACCTTAACCCGGGATGACTTTAAAGACATCACTGAGTTGAAATCAATAGATTTGAGCCAAAATAAGTTAACAGAAATTCCTGACAATGCATTTGAGTCACTCTCGAAATTGAATAACTTAGACCTTTCTGCAAATCATATAACTCACATTTCCAAGGAAAGTTTCTCAGGCTTAGTCCAGTTAGAGAGGCTGTATCTCCATGGAAACCTCATACAGAGCATTCACCCGGAGGCTTTTGAAGGTTTAGAGATGCTGTTGGAGCTGAAACTGCAAGAAAACAAGCTTACATCTCTGCCTTCGATCGATTTTCCCAGACTACTTCTTATAGATCTTAGCAACAATAAAATCCCAACACTTGAATCCCCAAACTTCCATACTCCTCATCTAGAAACCCTAAAACTATCCTCATTGGGTCTCTCCTCTTTGGACGAAGCTCTCGTAGCCTCCATGAGAAACCTTCATGAGCTTGACTTATCATCGAATAAGTTACAAGAAGTCCCTCAAGCTCTAAAGCAGGAATCTCTAAAGGGCCTTACCAAACTAAGCCTGGCTGCTAACCCACTTTTCGAAGTGAAAGTTAGTGATCTTAAGCAGCTGGTCGCAATTCAAGAACTGGATCTAAGCGGAATTAATCTCCAGGGTTTTCCTGAAGGTTTTTTTGAAAACTTTCCCAAGTTGACAAAACTGACCATAGCTGAGAACCCTTTTAATTGCCTTTGTCCGTTAGCCTGGTTCCCTGTTTGGCTAAAAGAAAAAAAACACATCATGATGATGAGACCTGAGGAAACCAGATGCCATTTTCCTCTAGTTAATGCTGGGAAGAAGCTTTCCGCATTGGAGCACAAAGATTTTGGATGTCCTCTTACCACAACGGAATCTATTGGCTATCCTCTAGAAAATACTCATGTTCCCCAAATCCCTACAACGTCTTCAGAAACCACCTATACCAACGCCATTCCTCCTCCTCCACCTCCTAGTGATGAAAGTTTGTCCTTCGTAACAGACAATCCTCGCTTTGGATCAGAACCTCCAGTTTCCCCGAGTTTTCCAGGGCTGGAAAATGAGCTACATTTCTGCCCGCAAAACATTTGTCTCAATGGCGGGACTTGCTATTTTGATTTAAGCGGAACAATCACCTGTTTGTGCTCATCAGGAACATCAGGCCTCTACTGTGAAACTGTAAGAGAAAAAACGGAGTTCCTGCAGCCTTCCGCAACAGAGGTTTCTGTGGTAACCTCGGTGTTGGCCTATAAACTTGACGAGATCAGCTCACGGGAAGTTACATCAACATCAATACTTCTTGACCTGCACAGCTTCATTGAGACCCGGCCCAACATCCGTGGTATCAGGCTGACCTACCGTAACCTTTCAGGTCCTGACCGTCGTCCTATGATTCTGAGTTTACCAACATCCTACCCTGAATACACTTTGCGTGGTTTGAGACCAAACTGCACCTATTTAGTCTGTGCCAGTCCCCTTGGAGAAAAGATCCGTTTTAAAGGCAACAGCTCTGTAGAAATGGGTCCCTGTACAGAGGCTCGCACTAGTCCTACTGTGTCTGTAGAGCCTTTAGTAAATCCAGAGACCCCTATGACAAAGACTCTCATTGCAGCCCTTGTGGTCCTAGCATTAGTTCTGTTGTTGGCTGCTGTGGCTGGAGCTATAGTCTGTGTACAGAAGAAAAGGCAGGCAACTGCAGGATTGGAGTTAGAGCTTGGCCCAACAGATCCTGAGGCAATGGACTTTGAGGAAGTTAAAGTTTGTATGGAAAATGGAGTCCATGCTAAACTTCCTATCAAACAGCCTCAGGGAGATCGTTGCCAAACACCACAACCACCTCCATTATTGCAACAAAACGGTAGTTTGGAACATGAGGCTCCCTTGATACAAGGACACTACCCATCAAATAACAATATATCAACAGTGAAGCCGTCTTATTTCTAATGCTAAGCAGGATAAAAGTGGAGTTCCCGTCAGGACTATGCTGCAGTTCTCTTTATAGTTTTTTTTTTTTTTTATACCCATATCAGATTTCCACTGTTTGAAAAGGGCACTTACTGTCTTCTGTTGTGCACATGATGGAATAACAGAGCAGATAATCTATTTAAGAGACTCATCTTTATGGATTTCAGACCACAGCGTATTCAAAATATGCTTAACAACTACGTGACAGTGAAAAATATGTGATTTAAATTCATGTAACAGGGTTTGACAGTGGAACATCTAATCCAATCAAAAAATCAAGTGCAATCAATTAGGAGGGTCTCAGTTTTGGACAATGCCTGCTTGCAGTGACCTACTAGAACTCTTTGCTGTTTTTTTTCTTTTTATATGAAAGAAAAACACTTTAATCCTGTTGCTGGATATGGGAATTTGAAACAAAAAAAGCCTTGAACTGGAAAAGCGGCAGAGGCTCAAAGACATGAAGACTTTTTAATTGCAAACTTTTGCATACCTGAATTGTGTATAAAAAATTGCACTGAAAACCACATTTTGTGGTGACTTCCACAAGGCTTACAGTAATTTGAATAAGCAAAAATAAATACACGTTTGGACATTACAGACTATCAGTGCATCCAAGGTCTAAAATTAATTTTCGAAATTGATACTTAAGGAAAAAAAAAGTTCATTTGAATTCAGATTTGGGAGTCTGCTGTCTCTACTCAACCACCACAGTTTCCTACACCGCAGAGCCTTTGGAGTTTATGGAATTTAATTTACTGTGAAAGATTAGTACAACTGTTGTTACCTGCTTTTTTGTTATTCTAGATCAGCTGTTGATTTTCTGCTTTTACTTTGTGAATTTTTGTATTTTTACCATGTCTCTGTTGTAAATAGCTTTTGAGTAATATTATTGTCTCCTTAATGGGCATATGTAATGCCTGACATTTCCTTAAAAGAGAGCTAATAAGGAAAACAAAACAAAAAAAACAAACCACGAATATAGGTGATATTGCAGTTGAAAGATATAGAAAAATGTCCATGTATAAAAATGTAAACTTGGGTAACGATACATATGCAATGCTCACCCAAGACATAAGTGCCGTCAGTATCTCTCCAACTGAAATGACAGTTTAACACATAAAGATTTAGAACAATTGTTGACACACTTTATTGCTGGGTCCCCCTTCTGTTTATATGAATTATAATAAAGGAATTACCATTATCCCACACCCAGGAAAATTCACTATAGTAAATTACATATTTTAATTTAATAAATTATACACTTTGAATATAAATAACATATTTAAAAAGTGTATTTTTTATTTTATTTGTTTGTTTTACTGTGTAACCATATTCAACATCAATAATAAAAATAATAAATTAATTTATTCTTCCATAACCCTCCTCCCCTGCCACCCTCCAAGGGGCTGGCCACACACTTTGGAAAACACTAATTTAAAGGATAATTTTGAAATCTATTAAGGGGAGAAATATTGCCTGCGAGCAATGGCCTGGGGACCTTGCAAACCAGGACTAAAGAATTTAAAAACTTTTATCATGTTTTCAAATTTTCTGTAATCTGTCAGAGTGGCAGATTAGCTTATGAAAAACAACAACAACAAAAACAAATTGAAATATAGGAACATCGAGATAAAAGTTTCAATTCCTGTTTTAGTTCCGACCGCCATTCATACAGGCTGAATACATCAGAATGCATCAGAGTCCCTTCCAATAACTGTCATCAAACCATACAGCGTAGCAATATTAAGCAAGACAAGTGCCTGTGCAGATTTCAGTTTTCTTACTGTAATCAGTCCAGTTTCAGTTGTAAGTTTTTAAATTCACTACAGCATCCAGCTGCCAACGTTTTACATATAGAATATTGTCTGTCTTAGCAGACAGTTATCACCCCGGTAACAGCATAATGTTTGACCATGATAAAGTCACATTAAACTAATATTGCACATGTGGAGGATTGGAAAGAAGGTGAAATACTATGATGAATTCTAATAGTCCAGTTTTATACAAACTCTTCATTTAGGATGCACAGAAAGAAAATGAGTTGCAGTGGAAAGCTAATTATTGAACCATCTAATGCTGAAGGATCCTTTGTAGATCATAGTCCTGTGAAATTCTGCTTCTATCAAACTAATTTAGGAGGTTTTGGATAAATTGGTAGGAAATTAGTATTGTTTTCTGTTTTCTACATTGTAGGTTAAAACCATTTTCTGCATAGATCATCTTATTAACAAATGTCCTCATATATATCCTTATCCCATTAGACATGACCATTTGACATATTCCCATCTGAATTTTTTTGTGTGTGTGTGTGAAATAACTGTCCTTGTCCTATGTAAAAAAAAAAGTGCATCAAACACTATGGGTAGAGATGACATGTCTTCAGTCCTATTAATATGGTGCTTACTTTTTTTTAAGAGAAAGTGTCAAGAAGTGCTTTTAAAATTACAGTATCAATGGGGATAGTGATTATGTATTTACATACAATATTTACATGTTTTATTTTTTTACATTTTTTACAGAACAATGTTTTCTTTCTTACTTTTATATTTATTTTTTTGTTAACATCAGTGAAAATTCCCTGAGTAGCAGGAAATAAATACTAGTTATTTCTCTCAAAATCTCATGCAAACACACCCATTAGGAATAACATATTCTAAATAGTTTTTAGTAAGTAAGATAAACTACTTCAGGTGGAGGATATCTAGTTCTGTATGCACACAGGAAACTCCCTAACGCACTTAAGGTCTGGGAGACAGCTGCATCCAACATATTGTCTTGGAGTTACATAAACATATCACCACAATGATTGACAATTAGGAGGACCACTTATTTAGATAATCCACCCGGAAATAAAATATCATCCTCTATATCTTCCACTGTTTAATAATCAAATGGGCTTGAGAGAGTTAGAATTATACATCACATGAAAAAAAAAAAAAACAGTTGATAAAACCATGGTAAAAACTGCAACAGAGAAGTGTAATTAATATGTGTTCTCTTTTACAAATATATGTCATATATTGACTTCATAAGAAACATATGTTTTTCACAGCAGAGCACACTCACACCTTCTGGTGTCTGTCATTCTTCTTGACCTATTTTCCCTGTTGGAAGATTACTGAAGACATTTTTTGTA
>NW_015150731.1:398974-401705 GCF_000732505.1 Cyprinodon variegatus
CCAGGAAACACACAGCCCGGCAGACAAGCTCCGAGCCAGCTCCCATGTCAGAAGACGAAGAGAGCACATCCAGCCAGTCGCAGAAACAGGACTACACCGAAAAACAGGCCGAGCATGAACATCTATACACTAAGGTGTTGATGGCAGCAGCACAGCTGATATTTCTCTTCAGGATGGTGTCACAGCCAAACAGGAACTTACCAGATGAAGCTACTATGAGAAAAAGCAGAAAGAGCATGGCGTTAACAGATTCTGCAGAGTGGGAGAATAGAGATTGAGACTGAAATGCAATGATAAAAAATGTCCTCCAGCAGTCTAAGCCTATAGCAGCATAACTATAGAGATAGGTCAGGATAATCTGAGCCACTCTAACTATAAACTTTATCAAAAAAGGAAAGTTTTGAGCCTACCCTTAAAAGTAGACAGAGTCTCACGGACTAAAACTGGTAGTTGGTTCCACAGGAGAGGAGCCTACACACACCGCCCTTCTAAGATTTTATTTATTTTTATATCTCCCAGTAAATAATTAGAATTTGTCTTCATCTAAACCATAATTTGTGACATTCAAATTTTAAATGGAAGTCAAAATCTAATTTCAGCCAAAGCAGAAAAGAGAATAGAAGAAATGTAGATTTGGTCATTAATTTTGATCGTTAATTTCAATAGGTTTAAACTATCCATGACTTGATTTATTTTTAGCTATGCTTAGAGATTTAAAAACAAGAAAACTTTGGGTAAGAAAACTTTGAATAAAAGGCAAAAAAGAATGAACAACATAGATGTGAAGAGACAGAGAAATAGGGACCGAAACGACAGCAGTTATTGGCTCACAGGGTTGTGTTGTCTTTGCAGCTCAACAACCTTCAGGCCAGGCAGAATAATGTTATGATAGGAGATGACTTGACTGCACGGTGCAGGGATTACCAACTACGTCTACATTTTTAGGCCGCCGTTACAAAAACAGCCATGGCATATCTTACACCCCACTGAGGACTTTTAGGATGCTTATTAACCCCAAATTATGACACCTAATCGTGTCAATTTAACATGGAAGAGGTTCGCTGTTGCTCTTGTAACTAAAAAGGGAAAGCATAAAAGTAAATTCAAATGGAATAGCAGCAAATATAAGCTTTTTATACAATATTAAAAGCTCTAGTAGAAATGCATATATGGTGAAGAAGCCCCAATATAAGTTTTTGATTTATTTTTTTCATGTAAGGGTAGCGTACATTGATCAAATACTAATACACATCAAAGTAACTGTTCAAAATTTAGCTCAAAGCAAGTTCTTTGTCTTTCAGCAGTTTGAAAACATTTTAATCTGAAGGAACTCATATGGCGAATAGCTGCAAACCAAGTGCATGTACCAATGTATTGAAATAAAATAGTCTTTGGTGCTTAGACCCTGGCAGTAGACGTTAATTAGGAACGCAGTTGATATGTGTGAGCATCTGTCAAGAGCATCTGTGGATCTGCACTTTAGATTCAAAGTCTTGAATGATGATAGGATGAAGCGAGGGCGAGGAGCTCCACTGATAGGCCGGCGCAGGTAGGAGTCTTCCAATTACATTTATGCTTGGTATCTATGTGAGGCAAACACATTTATACTGTGTTTGTGTCACATAATCCTAAAAAGCTGTTGCTTTGGCTATTAAAAACCAGTAATGAGTTGCAAAGTAATTACTAACAAAAATTGTTTTTTAATTAAAATGACCTATTATAGTTTTATGAGTAGAGTAGCATAGCTGCCAGACAAGGTGTGATGTTATAGGAAATTATAAGAAAGTATGGAAGTACTGCTCACATTTTCAGAATAGCCAATCCAAAATCCACCCAAATAACCCCCCCAATTAAACGCTGAAATCAAGAAATCTTTCAACTTAGCCAGTACCAGGACAACTACTAAGCTATGGGAAAACTGTATACATAAGGAACAAATAAGAATAAAACTGTGAGCAAACAGGAGGAACATAGCCGTGCACAAATATGTGCAGCTTTGTGAAATCTTGGGGATTTTAGCTAAAAGGAACTCCTCCTCTCTGGGTGTTGTGAGTAAAATAGTTTAACACTTTGCATTCCTGAAATCAATCAGCCTTTTTTGTTCTCTGTGTGTAGTTAGTTCATTGTTTTCCCCACTGGCTTTGCCCAACACAAAATAAAAACAATTTCACATTAAAAAACATAAAACAAAACAAAGACTCTGTGGAATAAACTGGTTAAAAAGACAAGGTAAAAACTGAAACATATGGATATATTGATAAATAGATAATTTGTCCTTAAAAGCTGCTTTGGTGTTTCTTTGAGGGTAGTGAAGTGGGCTTTTTTTTCTTGTAACAGAGATACTGGGTGTCTCTAAGGCAGAATAGGAACAGAGCTTAATGATATAGCGGAGGATTTTCGTGAATTTTTGAAAAGATCCACCCACTCCCCTTTAAAAAGAAATGCACATGCACAACCCTGTCCCCGCTCCCGAGAGGGAACGCCTATTAAATGCAGGCGAGAGCGTGCACAAGCCCATCTCTCCTTGTCCACTCTCGGTTTAAAAGTTGCTGTTCTTATAGCTCATACAAGGTTGCTGTGTCCAAAGTCCACCCTAAACCCTCAATCCCTCAATCACTATGTAGCCTGAACTTAGTGTTCGTACAGATGACCAGTACTTTTTGCTCCTCGTTGGTCACGTAACCCCTCCTCCACTACGTGGTACCTGTGCCATCTTTGCTATTAGTCACTG
>NW_015150731.1:401850-404763 GCF_000732505.1 Cyprinodon variegatus
CCTGAAAGTGCGCATGTGCAGAAAAAGATAGCCAACTGTAGATGAGCGTGGAAAACCGCCTTATGTAAACATATCACAAGAATGATTGGCAATTAGAAGGACAACTTATTTAGACGATCCACCTGGAAATTGTCCTCTATATCTTTAGGTTTTATTTATTAAAAAATTGAGATAGTTCCAAATAAAATAGTGTAATTTGCCCTGTTTATTGTGTCGGTGTAAAATGGGTCTTTTAAGTTTAAACCTTCAAGGTAAAATCCACCAGTCAGCCCACCTAAATTTACCTCATTGTGAAAAGAAAACAAATCTACTGAGTTTTGTAGTCCTTGCTTGATTTTCCATATGACTGCTTCAAAACATGTACTTTGAATACTGATTCTCATTTTTCTTATATCCTTTCACAGCTGCAGGCCTTTTTTCATCCTGACCTTTCACCCCTTTAACATGTGACCTTTAACCCTGCAGGAACAGGCTGTGACCACCCTCTTTATGCCCACTAATACTAGAAAGGGTCTGTTTGGAATATTGGTCTATTTTGGGTAACACATCTCACGTCCTTGTCAGCTTCAATTACATGGCTTCTCTTGTTTTCTCACATCTCAGCCTTTACTGCTTTTAATTTGCCCTCACAGGCCTCATTTCAGTATGTTTCAGTTTCATTTTTTGAGAGTTTAAATCAGTTTCATCCTTTGTCTTTCAAGCTATAAACCATGTTCCAGCTTTGAGGTTGAATCCAAGTGATTTTTTAGTATCATAGCATTTATCATAATTCATGCCCATTAAATTTCTATGTTCTCATTCAACCTGTTCCTCCACAGAGCGAACAAACATCTTTTAAGCCTCAGGTTTTTTTCCCCTCCTGTCAAATCGATTCCAATGGAGTTGTTGAAGTGCTTCCAATAACAAAGAGCCTTGTTTCATTGTTAGTTGTTTTTTTTTAAGTGTGCAGATGTGGAGCAGGTTTTAACACAGACCAGCAGGAAGGCAAACAGGAAAGGGGGGATAAACTGGAGGGGAAAATAAGATGAGTGGGAGGTGTTTTACTACAAAGACAAGTATAAACGTGTTTGTTCGTTTTATGACATGTTTGTTTTAGATCTTTATAAAACTTCACATAGTGTTAAAGTGATGTATCATTTTTGATGTATTATCAAGAAGATGCAAGATGCACCAAAAGAAAAAACATATTTTGAGTCCAAAAATCTTACAGTCGATACAACAAAATGCAATAGTTTTGATTTAGAGGTTGTTTTTTAGCTGTATTTGGATTTTATAGTCAATTATTGATATTTTCATTTCTATATCTGAGGTTAAGAAATATGCAAAAAAAAAAAAAAAATGCATGAAAGTATATAATATTCTCGAGGATTTTAAAGTTTCAGCACAACTTCAAGAACATCCATGGTGAATGGAGACGTAACAAATGTCCTCTATTACAATTTGAACTACTGAGAAATAAAAAAAAAAATGTTAAGAAGCCAAAGCCATTTTCACCTCTGACCTCAATGAAGCTCAAGACAAGAATGATTCTGTTCCCTTTCCAGCTTAAATCCTTGGAGTCTGACCTGGTCAGACAATCACGTTGCAGTGTAATGGTTAAAGGATGTGGAAAAAAAGAGCAACCAAGCCAACAGCTGAAGTGAAATAAACATGGCAATGCAGGAGGACTTATATGTAGCTACTGCTTTCATCTGTGAAAGAGAAACTGAAAGAGTTTAAAAGTGTAAGTTATTGTTGTTTTCCATGGTATCTGCTGCCATTTAAACTTGTCACCCTGAAAACCCAATCTTTGGTAGGAGGGTACTGGGTATCTCTTCACCCAATCACTTCGAAAGGTTCTGCTGATCAGCCCACCTGGAGGTGAACACGTTCAATTGGAGCAGTCCCAGATAATAATGCAGAACTAAACCTGAGTGCTACACATTATCAACAAAACATAACAAAGTGGTTTATCCAGAGGGAGAGACAACATTATGAGAATGACTGAATGTGAGACTAGTTTGGAGATCTAATAGATCAGCACCAAACCCAGAAAATTAAAAGTTGCACATCTAGTGTGACTATAATCAACCGCAATGAAGAATTACCTCTTAAGAAATCAACATTATAAATAAATAAATAACAAACACTCTGGCAGCATTTAGGCAGAAGTTTTCATTACTACTGCTTTGACAAAAGATGTTACAGCACATTATGCACATCACCAGGTTCTTCCCAACAGGAGTTTTTTCTTCCAGATCAACCTTCTAAAGTCAGTTTGTCAACATGATTGCTTAAAGCCCAGTACACACTTTATGACTGAGCAAGCCACATCAAGCAAGGTGGATGAAATAAAACATTAAAAATAACTTCTCTTTTACTGGGTGATATACATGAGCTGATAGGCTCTCACTGACGCGAGACATAAGTTCCTGCATGTTATAGGCGCCACAATTTTTTTTGTGTAATTCCCACTTTGAGAGCTGTAGCATTGTGGACTACTGATAAGAAGCGAGGAACCATGCTAGCGTGATGCATAAATGCTCATAAGAACCAAGCTCGACGGTTCGGTTTCAGAGGGTTAGTGTAAATGGGGCAATAACCTTCAATGGAAAAATGTTTCCTAGTCCGCAATTTTGCTTAAATGTTTTGAGAACCTACTAACTCAATTTCTTTTCATTGCTGCTACGATTATTTAAATATAGTCATTTAAATATAGAGAGTTTTTTTAATAAAGGCATTGGGTATTGTCATGATGGGTGTCACAGAGAGTAAGCCCAAGATGCAGAACACACACAGAGGCACTGGTAAAAGTCCAAAGAGTTTATTAAAGGCACAAGCACATGAATCACAGTTCAGGCAGGGGACTGATTCGCTGGGGTCTGTGCGGGGAAAGGGAGATGGCTGGATTTGAGCTTCCAGCTCACTGCAGGG
>NW_015150731.1:406584-410143 GCF_000732505.1 Cyprinodon variegatus
GGTCTGCAGTCTGGACGTTAGATGTCGCTAAAAATTACACACTGTAGCTTTAATAAGTATTAAGGTTGCATAGGTATATTTTATCTTTCCTATACACAGCCTTACAGTTACCAAACCTTTAAAATGAGCTTTCCTCTATTTATTGCAGTTGCCTCTTTAGGTTCCATTTGTCAATTCATGAAAGATTGCTTCATTTTAACACTTTAACAACAGATCAACTGATAAAGGGTTTTCTAGCCTTATGCCTTATGTTTTGATCAGTCCAACCGATCCCTGAACATTGACATGGTGTGCTCTTCCACCATTTATATTTCAATCTGAAAAAAATCATACTGAAAGAAAGGACAATTAGAAGATTTTTTGTTGATACAATTATGTTAAGACTTTAGCGCTAAGACATCGGAAGGAAACGTTAGTGCTGAGTTTTACTTTAATATACATAACAGGTGTATGAGAACAGGGATGCTTCCACTCGGGCCTGAAACTGGTTGTGGAGTGGAGATGGTTGGTTCTGTCCATAGACTGCTGGTTGGTGAGACGATCTGCTTGAACTGTATTGGTGAGATCAGGTAGACTGTGGAAGCTGATACTAGTGCTTCACTTGGGACCTGGAAGACATATGTCCTGCTTGGATAAAGACATGTTGCATGATGAGCAAGCATGAAGCAGCAGTGGAGAGGGAAAAACCCCACCTTCGGGAAGGAACCTCGGGCAGAACCAGGCTCAACATGGTGGTCTTCTGCCGTACCAGTTGAGATGAGACAGGGAATGCAGTAAGAGTCCGGGAGGAATTACACTTTTATAGGGACAAGGTTGAAGAAGCACCATGGATAAGCCAGATGGAGCTTAGCTACAATGATGGAGGATGAAGATGGGTTCAATCGGGGCCATCTGAGTCAAAATCAGACATGGCGCAACCACTGCTTGCGTTTGGCTGAGTGGCAGGCTGGGTGGTGAATGTGAAGACCTTATAAAATAAACTCTGGATGCTGATTGGGCTTCATGGAGGTGCGGTTCAAAGCTGATTGGTTTGCGTCAGAGGCAGGAGCATCTGATGATGAGGGCGGGTAATTTAGTTTTTTCAGTTGACCTTCCACCTAGGCTTGATGATAAAAATGACCCAGTGACAGTAGATTTGACAAAAGTGTCAGTTGAAAAATATTAGGAGCAAATCAAAGAGAATATTAATAATGAATACCAAATGGAGTAAGCAGAAAATCAGGTGCCTTACATGATCATTTAAGAACCATAAAGGCGTGGCTCTTAAATGTGCTTAAGAATCTGCTGTCGCATTTACCTATTGGCCAATACTGATCCAAGATAAAAAAATGCAATTATAGACCAAAACTATTGGTTGGCTGATGAATTGGTATATCTCTAGTTCTAGCCCTAACGTTCTTACTTCAGAAGGCATTACTCCTTGAATTGACAGCAGCAGATACTTTGTGAACAGTGTGATCTCTACAGCCAATGTCACTAGCCTACAGCAAGTAATTTCTGGAACAGCTCATTAAAATTGAACCTGTGAGTTAGGACAATATTAGTTTCCCTTTAGAATCAGTAAACAAATTTTGAGATGAATTAAACTGAATTAAACATGGATAAAATGCATCTAAGTTCTCCTCAAACAGAAGGTAGAAAGTACATAGGTAAAGATATATAATGAGAGGTTTACATGAAGCACATACTCGCTATTGGTTAACATAAGCTCAACCCCAATAGCCCAATTCATGGCATGTACAAGTCTGGGGCACATATACCAAACCACTTTCAGGAAACGTGGTAAGCCACGGTAATTGGTAACATAGTTTCCAGACCTGGCCCAGTTCTGGTTTGCATATCAGTTGACATGCCAGCAGATGCCCAGCAGTGCCAGCTTGAGGCCAGATCTAGCCCAGACCTCTCTGCAATGTGGAAAGCAGTATGGCTCCAAATTAATTTCAGTTTAACGAAGATTATGTCTGTTATAGAGATTATGCATTCCAGAATGATATATTTACCTTAAAAATGATTGAAAGAATGATTATGGCTGCTTTTTGTTCAAATATTTTAATATCTTTATGTTTTCTGTCTTTTTTATATAATTGTTATGCAAATCTTATGTTTTATATTTAGAAACAACCTTTTAGGTTATAATGGGTGCACAGTTGAATATAAAATGGAGACTGGAGAAAAAAAGTTTAAGACAAGGGGTCAAACCAATATCTTCCTTTTCATAACCAAATCCATTGTCTCCATGTATCATACACAGTAATTAATTGTTTAAGCAAGATCAGCATACGAAGAACTGTCAGTTTATTTTATATACTTTGGACTTTCCAGCAGCTTTTGCAATGGGCATTCACCACAATCATATTTGTTTTTGACTGAGAAAGGATTATGCATTTTCACTGTGGTTTGGACTGTCGTTTTTAAAAGTATATTCTTCTTTTCCTAAAGATGGTTTGTGGATTATTTTTCCTTGTTGATGTTGAGTGGAGTGGGTGGAGAAAGGAAACTTGCTCAGTGAAATTTTTGCAAAGTTCAGGGGAATAAAAGATCTGCATGAATCATTGCTCAGTGTGCCAGACTATGTGCAAACAGAAGTTCCCTTTTAGCAGTTATGAAAAGAAATATATAAATTATATATTCTGATTGGGTGGAGTCCGTCTCGTGTCTGCAATATTTAGTGACACCAATACTGTTTCCTTCATTTTATTAGCATATAATTTTCTTCAACTTCACTCATTTTTAAACATCTGCACTTCAGTTTTAATAGGATACTTTAAGCTTGCTGACAGACAGACACAATTTCATTTCCTTTCACATAAACTGATCCAGCAGGGCCCCCAAAATAATGAAGTGACCTTCCCTTGCAAACATGAGATTTTACCTCTACAAAGAGACAAAGAGACTTTGTATCTGTCTCCTAAGGAATGATTGTGATGAAATGTTTAATCTTGTTAGACTCTTTGCAGAAAAGACTTGCTAGCAGGTGCAGTTTGAAGAGGGCATAACGAGTTTACCTCGGAGACCAAAAACGCAAGGTCAGCTATGTGAGGGAAACACACAGATGGTCTGGTGCTGAATGAATAGATTCTTGTCAAAGTAGTTCCTTATTCCCTCAGTATGTGTCCGAGTTTAATAACAGCACAAAGCTTTAAAAAGGATAAGTCAAAGTTTAGTAGATACGTGTACAATATTTCTTTCTTAGATTGCAGTGAGTGATGATTTTTCTCATAAGCACTATTTTGCTTTTTAAAGTCGTTTTGCTGCGGGCAAACCAAACTTCCTTAGATTTTAAACAACCAGACATATATAATATGTCTGGCGGTTTTTGCCATATGTCTGGCAATATACTGAATATAAGATATCTATTTTCTAAAAGCAGAAATGGGAAGTAACGAAGTACAAATACTTCGTTACTGTACTCAAGTAGATTTTTCTGATATTTTTACTTTACTTTACTACTTATTTTACTTCTACTCCTTACCTTTTTACACAAATATCTGTACTTTCTACTCCTTACATTTTTACACAAATATCTGTACTTTCTACTCCTTACATTTTTAAAAATTGT
>NW_015150731.1:410347-421677 GCF_000732505.1 Cyprinodon variegatus
GTACTTCCACTTTTACCAGAGTATTTTTTAACACAAGTATCTGTACTTTTACTCAAGTACGGAAAGTGAGTACTTTTGCCATCTCTGCCTAAAAGTTTTGAAATGGTTTGACGAATTACACTTATAAATATAACAAAAAAACAAATAAATTATAAAAAACAAATGGTCATGGTGGAAACAATCAAGTACTGAACTAGACTTTATTGTATTAAAGATAACTGAGTTTGACACAACTACAAACCTACCAACACAATGATGTCCATCAAAACTAGTAACCCCCTTCAAGAGCCCATTAATCAGACAAGTAACCAAAAGGGTTTTAGTAAGTAGTGTGTTTTACATAAAAAATAAGCAAGAGCTGGTTGTAGAATTTAGTGATTCAAGGGGATTTATCTAGAAACTTAGGAAAAAATATACAGTTAGATGTAAGGAGATTTCTGTTCATGAGCGAGGCGATGTATTTTGGAGATCACAAAGGACCACATTAGGGTCACTAACTTACATTTTGTCCATTGCTCTTCTTTTTTTAATCATTGATCTAAATTAGTTTGTGAAGCCCCCCTAAAAGTAAAATCCATGCAAATGCACTTGTAACTGGTCTGAATTCTTTTATTTTAGATCAAAGTCAAATATTGATCCTTTATGGTAATCGTTGTCATCTTCAGCTTGTGCGGGGCTTGGTTGTGAGGGCAGCATTCCCATCAGAGATTCCAAGACTTCGATCTTCTCAGACACCTGATCAAGGTCCTCAGGCCAACACAGAGAAATAGTCTCCAGTGTTTCTTGGTCTGTACCCTGGGCCTCCTCACAGTGAGATGTGCTGGTAACACCTCCTGAAAATTCTGATGCAATCTCACAAAGTTAAGATTAAATCTGAAATGGTTTGACCAATTACACTTAGAAATATACCAAATGCACCTGTCAGCAGGTGAAGATGAAATATGAAAACATTGTTCAAACAGGTAGAACTTGTACATAATCTCATAGGGTTCCTCCTCATTTTGATTCAGCTTTACATTATATAGGGAATACCGAGTGTCTATCAGCAAATAAAACAACATGATTGACTTTAAGGAAAGTTTACTGAGAAAGACCTGCTCCCTACCAGGTGAGCTGTTGGGAGAATGTTACTATGGTAATTGGAACAGAGGTTGAGTACACTCTCTTTGTGAAATGGAAAACTCAAGATTTTCCCTGATTCTAGGCTTGGACAATTTTCTTTGTGAAACAGACCCCAGCAGAGAAGAGAAATAAAAGAGCTTCATACTGAGCAAAAGCAATATCATTTATTAGGATGTTTCCACAGTTATAACAAAACTCATGGCAACACAACTGTGTTTAAGTAACACAGAACAATTTGATTTTACAAAATGCATTTAGTTTAACAAAAAGGACAGAAGAACAAGACAAAGGAAATTTTTCCTTATAATATGCTATGGTAGAAAATGTTTATAATGAGTCACTTCATTTATTCTTTCCCAGCTTCCATTTTTCATTCAGTTTCATTGGTTGTAATTCCCTAATACATAAATCTTTTAAGGATTTATTGAAGTGTGGCTGCATATTGTGATGAAATTAAATAGTCTGCTGTCATCATGCTGTCCTATATTGGCTCCCTTGAATCTGAACTAATATCAATCATTCAAAATGTATAAAACTAGCTATTTGCTCAAGAAGTCATGCATTCATTTTTGTTTTCTCATATCTTCTTGCATGTATGCCCACCCCCAAAAAATTGAATTTCTGATTTGCATGTTCATTAATGACTGCAAATATTAGTTTTGTTTCATTCTGCACACAAAGTAAACTGATTACATATGAGGAAATATTTGAGACAAGGTGGGTGGCTTAAGGCGAAACAAGAGACTGCAGCAATATAAGCCTATCTAAAGTCAAATAAAACTAATAAATAAAAGACAAATAAACTTCTTAATTTCCATGCTGATAAATTTAACTTACTTTGTGAAGAAAGTTGCTTAATTGCTTGAGTCTTGAAAATAGATCAGATAAGAGATTTTATCTGAGGCAGACAACCTGAAAAGTTTGAGAGCTTAATGATGCGGTAACTCTAGACCTACATCATACTTTTCATGTATCGGTACACCTAGATGCATATCCATTAGGGAGAGCTTACTTGTAGCAAGATGCTCCTACCACAATGTTTTCCTGTCATATTGTGTTTACAGTACATCCCACATTTTCCACCAGGTATTGCATTTTGTATAGAAGTAGCAAATTATGGTTAGTTTTGGTCTTATCTGATCAAAGTGCCTTCATAAACATCCTCTATTTGCTGTGTATTCTTTATGGCTTATGGAAAACAGCAAATTATGGTTTCTTGTTCCACACTTGTCTTTTCCCACTCCTGCATTAAAGCCACATTCATCCTGTCATGCTAAAGGTTCTCCCACCTAAATCTCTGCAGCTCCTTCACGGCTACAATGGTCCTGTTGGTTGTTTATCTGATGAATGTTTCCATTCCCAGTCAGTTTAAGCACATGGCATTGGGTAGGGTCACATTTGCGCTATGATCTTCACATTTTCAGATGATGGATTTATCAGTGCTTTGTGAAAAGCTTGAGATATTGCTATAGAACCTAGACCCAGTTTAATTCTAGTAGATTAAGGGTTGTTTTAGTATCATGTCTTTTTTTGACTGTAAATGTATTTTTATTTGTTTTATTTGTATTGTCATTTTGTCAGGCACTTTGTAACTTCTATGCATGTGAAAAGTGCTATAAACATTACTTACATAGTTAACGGTTTAAACCCCTTCTCCACAAACATATAATACATATTTCTTCATGATGCTGTTTTTTTCATATTAAAGTTCTTTAACAAACCACTGATGCCTTTACAGAACAGCTGGGTTTGTACTCTTATGAAATTCAACAAAAAGAACTCAACAAGTGATGTCTGAAGGCAATTCTTAACATTTAATTTTCTGATTTTGATTGAAAAAAACTATTATGTTCCTTTTGCAAGTTTTTGTTAACCTCTCACATCAAATCCAAATAAAACAGATCAAAATGTGATTAATATGTGAAAAAAAAATGTTGTCTTAAAGAATATACCCTGTTTTCGGTTGTGTGAGATAGATGCTTTCTCAAAACTTGCATATTAGATTTTTTTTTTTTCTGTATAACTTGGTTAGAAATCTTGCTCTTCAAAACAAATACACATTATTTTGAAACTATTATCAAAAAAAGCTGAAATTCAGCTGTCTTTATGAGCTTCGGATCAGGTTCTTGCATAACCTGGAACAAACAAACTTTATAATTAATAATAAATTCTTGCCTTTTTTACTACATAGTTCATGTCTGCTTTCTCGAATACTGGCACCCTGACTCTTGATACTCCAGGTCACAGGGTTTTGCCTCAATAGAGGAAAGCAGAACTCTATTTCTTTTCCCTAAGATGTCTATGTGAAAGACTTCTCAAGCGTTAAACTTTAGACATCTTATGCAGACTTACAGAACCTGTCATGCATTTTTAAGGCGTATTGAGAACCTCTGTTCAACATGTGCTTCTCACAGAGTTTTTTAAATTCACCAAGATTAAATTACTGCATGGTGTTTCTGCACCTAATTTCAGATATGCTTTTCTCATTTTGTGTCTTTGTGTTTTCCCCCTTGGAGGAACGAGCAAGCAGAGAGCTGAGTGACGGCCGGAATTATGAATGTGCAAAAACTCTGGCAACCTTTCCTGCAAGTACCTCATAACTTTTAATCAAAACCATGCTTGGGACTTGCCCCAGACTTTTCACCGCAGCTCCTCCCGTGTGCCCAGAAACGAATTAAAGCAGTCCCTTTTTTCATACAGCGGAAAGTTTACACAAAGGAGAGCATTTATCCCTGGAGCCTGCCTCTCTCTACTTTCCAAATACTTGTAAGATGAAATCAAACTCCCTTTTGAAAATAACATCACAAGTCCAAAGCTATCGTAACTTTCCTTTCCCACTCTCCTGGTCTCTCTTTCAGGGCTGTGCTTATTTAACCTGTCTAGCTCCTCTTCTCTGTAAAAGAAGATCAGCCCTTATTCTGTGAATGTAAAATGCCATAAAAATCTCAACATATGTTTGGTAGGTTGTCTAGGAAATTGCAGTTGCAAAGTCGGTATTTAGGGATAAAATATACAATGTAGAAATCAGAGAAAGGTGCATTTAAGGTCAAAGAAGATGTAGGTTTTATGGAAGACAATGTCAACTTTTAACAAAACAAAACAAAATTCATGAAACCTGATATCAAACCAAGTTGATTTGAAATGTTTCAAATAAAAAACATATCAATGTGTTTCTGCCTTCAGTCATAATCAGTGTCCATGATAAATTTTACAGTCACATGAAAAATAACCAACAATTAAAAATGTTTTTTAAAACATAAAGAGGGGTTGTGAGGTGGATTAACGGGGTTTTTCATACATTTGTCGACCCGCTAACAACTGCCTTGGAGTCCCTTTCCATTGGCAAAAATCGTCCGTTCTGGTAAGCTGGCTGGCCTGCTATTTAAGCCTCTGGATCCCAGTCATTGGTGCCACATTATTCAAGCTTCTAGCAAGAGTAACTCTTGCATTCCCTGTGTTTTGTTCTGCCTGTTCACGACCTATTTCTGCCCACGGACTACTGAATATTGGATGCCCCTGTTCCGCTCAGTTTTGCCTGTCCTTTGTTTCCCACGCTGTTACCTGGGTTTCGCCTGTTGCCAACCTTGGACCTGTCTTTTGACCACGGCTTGGATTTACCCTCCTGGATCCTTCGGTTCCTCTGCATGCTCTGGCTGCTGCAAGTTGCTGCTCCGCTTTTCTCCTTGTAACAAGCTACGGAGTTCTGATCCTCTGGACTTCACTCCTTCTGGTTTCTGACTGAACCTTGCCAGGTTGGTGGCTTTCATGCTCATTGTTGTTCCCTGTTTGAGTTTTGAAGTCACTGATCTGAGTCTCTACTCCTGCAGAGAATCCAGTGAGCCCGCCACAGCTGACGAGCAGCCGCATGTCGTATTAATAAACGCCTTTAGTATATAACTGTCTGTCACGCCTGAATTCTGGTTCCAACGTTCTAAAGCCTTCTGATATCTAGCTTAAGTGAACCACAGGGGTCTTAATGTGCCAATTGTACTTAGTGTTAACACTAATTGTTCTTAGTGTTAACTTTGAATTCTAACCAAACGTTCAAATTGTATCTTGGAACCCTTAATCCTTCAGTTTATGTAGTGGTGATACATTAAACCAACTACACATCTTAGAAATTTTACTTAAGAGTCATACTTTTTATTTAGAGCTTATTGTTCTTTAAGGGAGAAATTTATCCTCTACATTTTTTATTAAACCTTTCTGTTTCAGGGATAGCAAGTTTGACCTTTGCACTCATTCCAACCTGTAAATGCTCTGCTCTCTAATCTTCAGGCCACAGCTTGTCAGTTACAATCTCTGAATACTGGTCATTTGTATAGAAGTTGTAATTTAAAACCGAAATAATAACAAATAAAAAGTTTTACTGTCATTGTATAGAACGTTCAAACTTATTTTGTTTGGCACAACTTTGAAAAGTTTGAAAATGAAACAATAAAAAAGGAATTGGGTCTTTAAATCAAAAGCAATCTTCAAAAACTGGTTTTCCTGTATTTTACAACAAAAATATGAACATTAGCAGAACTTTAACTAGAAAATAGCCTACAGCATAAAGGTATAGGTACAGGCAACCCACTCAATAGTATCAAAGATTTGTATCACCTTGGTTTTCTGATTTGACATGAACTTGAGGAAGTTTGTTTTAGCCACTTCTATCCATGTGTTAAATAGAAGCAGCTCTGATCAATCTGTTAATTGCCCACTCCATGTTTTACTTCATTACTGGTCCCCAAACCAGGCCAACCAAAGCCCTTGTCTGTGCATAGAAATCACATCCAATGACTGTTATGCACAGGGATGATGGAAGGCCTGTTAGAGTTAAGTCCAAGTTGATTACATGTAAAGGGAGGAGTTGTTCTTTTGTTAGATGTAAGAAACAAATCTAAATAGGTTCTCAGGCTTTCTGCTCTGAAAGATTCAAATGTGACTAACTTGGGGTTTATACAAAATGAAACACAACTGTAAAAAAAGTCTGACTAGACAAGAAATAGTTTTACTGCTTCTGATTAGAGTTGGGGGTCAGTTTCACTTGGCAAAGTGCAACAAAACTAAACCTAGTCAAAACAAACAGCTGGGTCAAGGCACACACAACCCTGACAATTTTAATCAGACCAAGTGTGAGAGACACGGCAACACACACTTGCTCCAACTCTGTCCTGTTTATAGTATGATACATGACTTGCATGTGGTTCAAGAGTTTTTAAAGAGTTAAACCCTTATTTCTCACCACCACTCTGTGTTTTAAGCTAAAAAAAAAAGTTTCACATTTTGTCTAAAACTCCTTCAATCGTTCCACTGAATTCTGCATTTCTTTCCCTGTATATTAACATATAGATATAAATCCTACAGGTTAAATGAGAGAAATAAAAGATATGTTTTCTATTAGCAGCTGCTAATAACAGCCAATCCCACTACTGTCAGTTTTGTCATGCTTCATCTGCATCTGAATGTTATTTTACTGCAGTGAGACTGTAACATGCTCCCCTTCCCACACACAAAAGGTCACAGGTCACTTTCTCCTCAGCACACACAGCACAGCCACATTCATCATCAGTTTCATCAGTCTTCACACTGCACAGGTTTTCAAACTCGAGAAAAAGTATGATGATTGGTTGAGCTACATCTTATTTTCTTATCTTCTTAATTGTTGTTTCACATTGTCTATAAAATTTGAGCATATACAGCACTAAAAATGCATGCACAGCTTTATTTTAGTTGTATATTTGTGTTTTTGTAAAATCCATATGCATGTTTCTACCTATCCAGCGATGCATAAGATGTTACAAATAGTTATTCAAAGTCCTCTCAATACTTGATTTTATAATGCATTTTCTGAATTCTGATTATTTTCTGTCATCTAATGATCCATCCAACACCTTGTTTTTTTGACCCTATTTTTTCGAGGTTGGGAAATTGGTGGTGGAAAGATGGCACTAGATGCACCTTTAAGATGGAATCACGTGTAAGAGCATGATTTTTTTTAGGATATGGTCATTTTCTGAAAATGAACAAACAAATCAGAGATTTTCCATAAGTCCCTAAGTGCAGTGTGCAGCATGCTGTGTCTAATTTTAGAACAAACACAAAGGTTTTGAAGCAGCATAACAACCCTTTTTATTAGTTTTTATTTATGTATCCATTTTATATAGGTTATTTATTATCGCCACAGAGAGAGCATTTTATGATCTGGATTACAAATAAATATCAAAGCAGAAAGGATGTGAGATTCTATTGATCTGCTGTTTCTGTAAACTCTTTCTAAGACTGTGGTTGTCCAATGGTTTCTTGTGCTTGTTTTTCTAACATTCTTACCTTCCACTTTTCCAATTTTCTGGTAATCCTCTTGGCCCACTGTGGATATCCAGATTCTTTAGCAGTGAGCAATGTTGGCTCACACCTGGCTAACACTGACTATTGTGTGTCTGTCAATGGCACAAGGAACTCCAGTTATTAAAATCATTGTGTACTGTACGCTCACATTAGCCTGGGGTGGTAATTGATGCGGTAACCACGGCTCACCAGAATGTTTGCACATGTAAAGGAAAGCTCTGTGTTTACTCATTTAAGCTTTCTCTCCCCAATTCTCCCCTGAGAAGAGATTACTTGGAACCAACACTTTGAATAACACTTCATCGTACATATTAACACACTATGAAACATGAGAAAAAGATTTTGACAGAAATTGTAATCTTACTCAGACCAGAGAAATGGCTAGTGTTACAGATCACAGCACTTACCAACCGGGCTTACTTCTTCACGCACTCAGCCCCGAATCCCAGTTAAGGAAGCATTTTATACATACAGCCTACCACATTATCACATCAGAACTTCATACAGGTTTTTTAAAGAGAAGACATCCATGGCTCCAGCCATATCAAAATATTGCACTATATTTTTAGATCAAGGACACTCCAAATGTACAGTGATAGTTATCTTGCTGTTAATGATGATCCATTCTGTCTGTACTCTCATTTTATTCCTTAATCTTGTCCCAATTAGATAAACTGCTTGCTTTGACACTTAACAAGCAGGGATTAGGAGGATGTAACATGAACATATAGGAACCATAAAAATAATCCTGACACACAAAAAGAAAGTTTAGCCAGACCCTGCAGCAATCCCCAGATCAAACTGATGAATTTCACAGGCAAACTCGGTAAAGTCAGGAACCAGAAAGGAAGAAGTTCTGGTGAATTTAAAAATAAAATCAAACACACCTATTTAACTACTGTTAACGAAAGAGTAAAACAGAAAAACACAAAAATAGAGAAGCTTTTGGAGGATGAAAAATGATATCTATGCACATGGAAAACGACTTATGACAGTGACATGCAGAAACAGCATAAATTAACTTTAACTTAATACCAAAGCCCGCACTGGATCAGGACCGTATTCACAGCATAGTCAATGTGAGCCTGGCTTTGCACACCCTATTGAGAGTTCTAAATACTAGGAGTTTAAGTCTTATTCATGATGGTGTAGACTATAAGATGTCAAGGACATAGCATTTCTGCTTTATAATCCTGTTTAATTGAATCACTTGCGACGTGCCATGCCCAAAGCTTCAGTTAATCATCCCAGGGACCGCCTCCTCTCCAAAGCCAATCATTGTGCGGGATTCTCTTCATTAAGTGCTCTGGCCAGCTCTCCATCTGCATTCAGCTGACCTTCCACCCACCTCTGCCCCATCACTTCCCTAGTCCCCTCGTTCGCTAATTTTTCCTAAAAATATTCAACTCAGGAAATATCAATCCACAACAGGGTCCGAAGGCCAATTAACTTATTTCATCTATGTCAATAAATTTTAACTTTTCTCTGTGTCAGTCTAAACCAAAATTAAATATATTTTGGGTTTTTATTTGCCACATGCTATATTTATTTAAATATAAAAAAAGTTAAAACTTAAAATGGATGACCCCCTAAATCTGTATATTGGTTTCATATTTTTATACCTTCACTGAAATGAATGAACGTACCTTTAATGTTTTAACTCCCAGTAGATATACATAAACGGCAAAAAGCTGCAATTGTTTTCACTAAGCTAACCAGGTTTGAGTTAACTAAATGCTAATAAGCATGTGTGAACCCTTTAATAGAGATGTTGAACTATATTATGAAATATTTCCTGAGCTGAAGTCTCTCAAATATTGAATGTTGAAGTTTTGCCTGTTCTAAAAATAATAATATTATGTAACGAGTTTACCAGCCATTGAGTAAAGCAGCGAATCACCTAACTGTGATTTATTTTTATTTCAGGACCCATGATATTTTCATGATTGCACCAAGTATTCAGCCCCACCCGGCCGCCTGTGATATGAAAAGTACTTTTGACCTCCTTGAATGTTTGGGATCACATTTGCTACGGGGGGTGATTTTTTTTCCCTTTGTGTCGACCAACTGGAAGAGATCAGAGGAGAGGAAATTCTTCTGCCTCCACGTGTTTAATAAAAACTAATAAACTGTCGCCAGACTTCATTCTTGGAGCTGTCTCTTTGGCTTTCTATTCTTCATCTGGCTTTTTATCTTCAGTAAACAAGATTAATGCTAAGAACAGCAGCTCAAGGACAGGAAGCACATTTCTTTGCACTAAGTAAAGGCACAGTACAATATTTAATTATTAAAACTCTGACCTGAAGTTTTGCTTTTTCTAAATGCATATTCTGCCCTGATTAATCTTTTAAATTGTTAGTTAAGTGTTAAAGAAATGGGTCCATGTTTTCATGAAGCTGTATACTGTGGTGGAAACAGAGACACTCAGCCAAGCAAGCACAAAAGTGAACATTATGTTAAAAAATATCAGTATGTTAATTTTCTCATTCTTGGTCAAAACTAATTTAAAACTCTGGGAAACCACTCAGCATAAATTATGATATTGGTGGCTTCAGGAAATATATTGGACTTGCAGAAAATCATTGCTTTAATTTAAAGAGGAAAGACGAGTCACAGAAAAGAAAATACTTTTTTTCTATAATTTTAAGGACTATTAAGTTCAATAAAACATACAGGCTGTCCATGGTCTGCAACCTGCAGCTACAGCATGTGATGCATCAGGCCTACATAGTATATTTTTTAAATGAAAATGCAAATAAAGGCTTATTCTCAAAGCTTTTTTTGGGGTTATTCTTATATTAATGTTGGCAAGGGACTCTCACATCTAATACAATAACTGTTCAAAAATATATTTTTCACTTGGCAGCACACTCCATGCTTCTATGATGCATACATATAAAATGCTCCTTTCAGTAATAATTGTACTTACTGTTGAATGAATATTTTAAAAAATCTAAAAATATTCAGAAAATTTTGTTTTTCTAAACATAAAAAATATATATATATTTTTAAATGGCAGTTACATATGCAACTAGGTTAACCCTTTAAGCAAGCCTCTAGGGAAAATAGTTTTAGTAGAAATAAGGGTAAAAATTTCTTTTTGGTTTATAAAGATTCCTGACACTCACCTCAAACTGAAATCCAAACCCTAATTAGAATAAACCAGAAAGCTAAACCGATCTTTTGAGGCTCTGGTTTTATTTAACACGAAGTCTTTTGGTTGTGTGATTGTATTCTTTCCTTAATATACCAGAATAAAAAGCGTCATCTGTATTTATTTGTGTAAGCTTAACTAACAAAAATACTATCAAAACCTTTTAGAATACAAAATCCCTAAAACTATCCCTAAAACTTGCAAAAGGTTATTATTACATTTTTTCACATTTAAGTAACAGAATGATTTTGGCTACAGAAGGTATAAGAGTGTGAGATTTAAATTAATGACAGATCTTTTTTCAAGTATTCAAATCTTAACTAAGAAAAATGATTCACCATGATGTAATTTACAAAACTTGAAACAAAAAATACATAACGGTTGTTAGGCTGGCTGAAGAGGTTGTTTATTTTGTAAAAGCTCTCAACAAATATTACAGTTTCTTTGTTGCAACATTTGAAGTTAAATAAAATAGAGAAATACAGACGAATCACAAACTGAGACTTACCAACAATACCTGTCAACACTAAAGTTAGCCACATTTATTGCTGGACCGGGCTGCAAGGGAAGCTGGTTGACAGTTGCCCTTTGTATCTCTATCACTGGCGGCTGGCTAATAGAGGGCGCTAGGGTGCCGCCCCACCCACCCAATGACATTGATTAAGACATAAAAAAATATATATAAAATTTAAATATTTTGAAATATATTGATATATATTTT
>NW_015150731.1:422425-427531 GCF_000732505.1 Cyprinodon variegatus
GAACATGGTCCACTAAGACTCAATGAGGAGTAAAGCTGTTTTAATTTTTCGTCAGATTGATGACCTATTTCGGCCCTACAGTGCAAAAATCTTTGCCAATTCAGTCTCATTAAAAGTTAGCAGTGCGGGTGATTGACAGGTCGAGTAGCGGAAGTGAAATCCCTTAAAAGAAAATTTAACAAGAGAAGCTGTAGACAAAACCATTTGGACCCTATCAGCCGAACATCAACATTAACCAGCAGTCCAAAGAGAGATTGAGACAGTACACTTATTCCAGCACCTGGTTTAGCTACAAGGCTTGGCTAACTGCATGCAGTGAGGCTAACACTTTATTTCACTTTCCTGCCTCCTTTTTCAAACTTCAGGATCTGACACAGCATGGATAAAGACAGGTAGGACTGATTTAAAGCAAGTTTTAGAAAAGGCAAAGGAAAATGTACAATTTGGGATTCACATAGAAAAAATAGTATAATATAATGTACTTTTTTTCTAGATGTTTTTTAATTTGCATAGCTCCTCTTAAATAAACACATTCTCAGAAAATACATAGTTTTTATATAAAAAAAACAAAAACAGCCGACTAAAAGCTTCTCAATTATTAAACTGGTACACTATTGGGTATACGTAGTGTGATAACATTTTAATTGCTTTTTGGTATACGTCTATTTTGAAGTTACAGTATAGACCCCCCTGGAGAAAACCAACCGCTACTGGTCTTTAATTCTTTTTCTCTGTCTGCTTCTTCCTCCTTAAACCTCCGTCGGCCTCTGTAGACGGTCGCTCACACTGAGCCTGGTTCTGCTGCAAGTTTCTTCCTATTAACAGGGAATTTTCCTCTCCACTGTCGCAACAAGCATGCTTTGTCTGAGGGATTGCCTTCATGTCAATGAGTCAATGCAATCAGCTGGTTTTCCTTAGATAGAGAACTTTGAACCAATCTGACTGTATGATCTAGTTGAATTGTCTTTGTAAAGTGCCTTAAGATGACGTGTCGTGCTTTGGAACTTACTGTTGGCACTAAAAGGTAAGGCGTCGTCTGAAATCATCTAATTAGCAAGAACTCTTTAATTAGAATGCGTGTGCGTCAGCGGTCACCATGATTAGTACTGTGTGAAAAGTTCTGGCAGTAAGTCTGATCATAATCTTTTCACATAATTAAGAAGATCAGCACCTTATAAACTGAACCAGAGTAAAAGGTTAGGTGTAAATGGCAAATCAAAACTAAAGTTCAGACTTTCCAGACAATAATAACATCCTGGATACTTTAGATGACACATGATGAAATATAGCATGATGAATTGGAGATTTGGTGCATGTAAAAACACTAGAGCCATCACTTCAACTATGCAATAGAAATGAAAAGTGCTTGAATCCATGGCAGACGATGAATGTTATCTGTCATCTTACACGGAGTCTTTCTTCCTTTTTCAGGAAGATGTGTAAATAAAATGCAGCCTTGGAGCACAATGACATGTTAGCTTTCTTTTATCTGTGTACTCGGCTAAAACAAGTATGAGTTTCCCTGCATGTAGAACAAAATGGATAGACCACCAGTACTGTTTGACTTAGATTTCGGTCATTATGACAAAGGCTTTTATCATACCTGCAACCATGGCTGTGTTTGTATTTCCTGTAAAGATAAATGGAATAAGTAAATACAGGGACAACTCCCTTTTTGTGTTTTTTAAACATCTTTGTTCCTCAATGACTAGTAAGTGTTGAAAAACTCCAAGGCGTTGTGTTGAAATTTACTAAGAGATTTTTTCTTTGTAAACCTTCAGGATTTTTTTTTTATTGTACAATGAGATTTTCCTTTTTTAATTCAAAGTCACAGGGAGAATTTATTCTTGAGAGCAACTTAATAAATAAGAGTAATGTACCATTTAGAGGAGAAGCTCCCTCTGTGCATCAGTTGGTATTAAGAGATACTAAAATAACCAAAACATTTTACAGTTTCAAAGCAATCAATAAGGTGACTTAATTATATATCATTTATATAAAATGATACAGTAAAATGAACAGTTTGGTTAGCAGAAATATTTTCCGTCCAGTCACAAATCTGTTACTAATCATTCTGATAAAGAAATCAAATTATGTAAGTGGAAAAATAAAACATGCACATGAAGAAATTAAATTCACAAAATATAATGGTGAAAATAATCATATGGCAATTGAAATATAAATTCTAGCAAGAATGAGATCAGATGGAGAGAAACTGCTCTACTCGAACAGGGATATGCAAACTTTTTACACCTTTCTCACAGCCGAAGGTGTCACAGGGAACAGTTTGGATAACAGGGAGACAAAAACAGTCCTTGAGTAGTCCGATGTGCACTGCACTGGGCAATCTTGGGAAATGGGGTGTGTCTCCCAAACAAAACAAAAAACCCTATCTCTTAGAGAAACAGCCACAAAGTGTCTGCAGTCTGACCTAAAAAGAAAGCATCTTTTGGACAATTTAATGTACAATGACCAGATTTAGTACACATAGAAAAAACCTGTTGAAGCCAGAGGTGACCTAGTTCTTTAAGAGTGCCAACTTGATTCTCAGTGATAATAAATAGGATAGCCAATCTAGATTTTAACTAACAAGATGGCCAGTCTAAATTTCTAACCAATCATTGGTACATGACAAATCATGATTAATTATGAATTCAAAGTATCAAAAGTACAACTGAAATCTTATCTTACTGGAATATTAATATAATATTGAATCTACTCCATAATGGGTTTAGTAACTTACAGAACAAATAATAAACTTATATATATTCATTTAACAAGCCATATAATATGTAAATAACATGGACATGTTTGAAATACTGATAAATTTGGAAAAAACTTTGAATGACTGCTCAAAGTGTTAAAAAAATACTTTTGCATAGATTGAATCCCTATAAAACTGAAATATGCTTAATAATAATCACTAATATGAATTATTTGAATATATCACTGATTGTTATCAATCTGGCTTTAGGGGTAAATTACTATCAATGCTGTCCATTTAATTTATT
Organism: Cyprinodon variegatus; assembly: GCF_000732505.1. Lineage (NCBI taxonomy): Eukaryota > Metazoa > Chordata > Actinopteri > Cyprinodontiformes > Cyprinodontidae > Cyprinodon > Cyprinodon variegatus. The sequence continues at coordinate 425,437 of NW_015150731.1, forward strand.
TTCTAATAAATTCTTGTATATAGACAATGTCCTGATTTGCAGAATGTGTTGATAGGTTATACATATATATATATATATATATATATATATATACATATATATATATANTCCATCCATCCATCCATCCATCCATCCATCCATCCATCCATCCATCCATCCATCCATCCATCCATCCATCCATCCAACTTCTTCTGCTTATCGGGGGTCGGGTGGCGGGGGTAGCAGCTTCAGTAAAGAGACCCAAACGTCCCTCTCCCCAGCCACTTGGGCCAGCTCCTCCGGGGGAATCCCAAGGTGCTCCCAGGCCTGCCTCCCCCTTGGCCTCCTCCCAGTGGGAGGTGCCTGCAACACCTCACCTGGGAGACATCCAGGAGGCATTCTTATCAGATGCCCGAGCCACCTCAACTGGCTCCTCTCCATGTGGAGGAGCAGCGGGTCGAGTGAGAGCTGTAGATCAAATAACAGAGACACAATCCTAGGTTCACCAAAAGAGATCCCCTCAACACCTTGGCTGCACCTTGAAATTCTGTCCATAAGAGTTATGAACAGAATCGGTGACAAAGGGCAACCCTAGGAAAGTCCAACCCTCACCGGAAACAAGTCCGACTTACCGCCGGCAATGCGGACCAGGCTCTGACACCGGTCGTAGAGACACCTAACAGCCCATAAAAAAGGGCCCGGTCTCCACATCCACAAAACACATGTAGACTGGTTGGGCAAACTCCCACACAACCTCCAGAATCCTGCTGTGGGTTGTGGATGTAGAGCTGATCCAGTTTTCCACGGCCAGGACGAAAACCACACTGCTCCTCCTGAATCCAACATTCAACTATCCGACGGACCCTCCTTTCCAGAACCCCTGAATAGACCTTACCAGGGAGGCTTTAGAGTGTTATTCCTCTGTTGTTGGAACACACCCTCTGGTCCCCTTTTTTAAATAGAGTGATCACAACATACAGCGTCCTGAGTCGAGGTCAGCAGCACACCACCCCCACTATAAATAGTGTTGGTACTGCACTGCTTGCCTGAGATGTCGGATTGTGGACCAGAATCACTTTGAAGCCATACGGAAGTCTTTCTCCATGGCCTCTCCGAAATCTTCCCACGCCCGAGTTTTTGCCTCAGCAACCAGCCGAGCCACCAAGACTCCTTCTTCAGCTTGACGGCTTCCCTCACTTCTGGTGTCCACCAGCGTGTTCGAAGGTTGCTGCCGCGACATGCACCAACAACCTTGCAGCCACAGCTCCGACTACCAGCCTCAACAATAGAGGCACAGAACATGGTCCACTAAGACTCAATGAGGAGTAAAGCTGTTTTAATTTTTCGTCGGATTGATGACCTATTTCGGCCCTACAGTGCAAAAATCTTTGCCAATTCAGTCTCATTAAAAGTTAGCAGTGCGGGTGATTGACAGGTCGAGTAGCGGAAGTGAAATCCCTTAAAAGAAAATTTAACAAGAGAAGCTGTAGACAAAACCATTTGGACCCTATCAGCCGAACATCAACATTAACCAGCAGTCCAAAGAGAGATTGAGACAGTACACTTATTCCAGCACCTGGTTTAGCTACAAGGCTTGGCTAACTGCATGCAGTGAGGCTAACACTTTATTTCACTTTCCTGCCTCCTTTTTCAAACTTCAGGATCTGACACAGCATGGATAAAGACAGGTAGGACTGATTTAAAGCAAGTTTTAGAAAAGGCAAAGGAAAATGTACAATTTGGGATTCACATAGAAAAAATAGTATAATATAATGTACTTTTTTTCTAGATGTTTTTTAATTTGCATAGCTCCTCTTAAATAAACACATTCTCAGAAAATACATAGTTTTTATATAAAAAAAACAAAAACAGCCGACTAAAAGCTTCTCAATTATTAAACTGGTACACTATTGGGTATACGTAGTGTGATAACATTTTAATTGCTTTTTGGTATACGTCTATTTTGAAGTTACAGTATAGACCCCCCTGGAGAAAACCAACCGCTACTGGTCTTTAATTCTTTTTCTCTGTCTGCTTCTTCCTCCTTAAACCTCCGTCGGCCTCTGTAGACGGTCGCTCACACTGAGCCTGGTTCTGCTGCAAGTTTCTTCCTATT
>NW_015150731.1:430013-431780 GCF_000732505.1 Cyprinodon variegatus
TATAGATATATATATAGATTATATATATATATATATCATTTAAAACTGCTGTGGATTTTAAACTTATCTTTCTTATTCTGCAACACATCATCTCTACCATTTACTGAACTCAGATTTGTTGAAAAATTACTATAAGGAAAGTAACCCTGAACTAACCCTATTCATAAGGAAAGCACCTTATGTTGGACATTTCAGTTTATGCACATACTTTCTTTCCCCCTTTTCCACTGTTATAGAACAAATATTGACTCAGAAAGATAAAATATCTGTGTGATTCAGCTAAGCCTTACTGAATTACTGCTAAGGTTGTTGAGGCTCACTGGTGATGACTTTTCCATTTATATTCTTTCCCCTCTGCTGTAAAACTGCAAGCCAAAGACACCAACAGGCTCCATGACCTTCCCAAATAATCACACCCATCATTACATTGGCAAGTCTTAATGCAAGCAATCATGTGGTGTGGAAAACTTGTGGCGAGAGTTTGATCAAATTCCGAAGCATTAGTGGTTCAGAGACTCTTTTTAAAGGTTCATTTTTTTATATGCTTTTTTGAACCTTGCAGTATGCACTCAAATAAATTGATAGTTGGAAGTTCCCCAGAGCAACCACAGTTTTGGCCACTGAATTCCCTCTTTTCAGAGAAACCTGAGGTTAACGGGGATGTTCTACCACTGGAGAGTCTTAAAACACAGTGCATCATAGGATTTAACAGCCACTTTGTCACTGTTTGTCCAAATAAACTGTCTTGTGCACCTAATTTCCACTTGAGGAGGCTGAACATGTAAGTGGCAAGTGGCGAAAACACTAAGGTCAGCACATTATGATAGATGGATTATGACTTACATTTATTTGTAATGCCATATATATATATATATACACTACCGTTATTCACCACCATACGTTGTGAAATGAATAGAAAATAGAGTCAAGACATCGACAAGGTTAGAAATAATGATTTGTATTTGAAATAAGATTTTTTTACATCAAATTTTGCTTTCGTCAAAGAATCCTCCATTTGCAGCAATTACAGCATTGCAGACCTTTGGCATTCTAGCTGTTAATTTATTGAGGTAATCTGGAGAAATTGCACCCCACACTTCCAGAAGCAGCTCCCACCAGTTGGATTGGTTGGATGGGCACTTCTTGCGTACCTTACGATCAAGCTGCTCCCACAACAGCTCAATGGGGTTCAGATCTGGTGACTGCGCTGGCCACTCCATTACGGATAGAATACCAGCTGCCTGCTTCTGCTCAAAATAGTTCTTGCACAATTTGGAGGTGTGTTTAGGGTCATTGTCCTGTTGTAGGATGAAATTGGCTCCAATCAAGCGCTGTCCACTGGGTATGGCATGGCGTTGCAAAATTGAGTGATAGCCTTTCTTATTCAGAATCTCTTTTACCCTGTACAAATCTCCCACCTTACCAGCACCAATGCAACCCCAGACCATCACATTACCTCCACCATGCTTAACAGACGGCGTCAGGCATTCTTCCAGCATCTTTTCATTTGCTCTGCGTCTCACAAACATTCTTCTTTGTGATCCAAACACCTCAAACTTGGATTCATCCGTCCACAACAATTTTTTCCAGTCTTCCTCTGTCCAATGTCTGTGTTCTTTTGCCCATCTTAATCTTTTTTTCTTTAATTGGCCAGTCTCAGATATGACTTTTTCTTTGCCACTTTTCCCTGAAGCCCAGAAACCCGCAGCCGCCTCTTTACTGTAGATGTTGACACTGGTGTTTTGCGGGTACTATTTAATGAAGATG
>NW_015150731.1:432554-455243 GCF_000732505.1 Cyprinodon variegatus
ATGAGAAACTTTTTTGCACCACTGGGCGGTAATACGTCACCAATCTGGCGAAAAAAGAAAACAGCTTTAAAGATAAGATTTTTATCTTGCACATCTAAAAAACATATCAATATATTTCAAAATATTTTAATGTTTTAATGTTATTTTAATTAGTTCTTTCTTTATGTCTGAATCAAGCACCCTATATTGGCTAGCTGCAACTGGTTCTTGGTGCTAATAAAATTTTCAAGAAGCTTCAGCAACCATTACCGTTGTAACAAATATCATATTTATATGAGTTACATAACATTTTTCTTTGGGATTAATAAAGTATTCTTAATAAAATTATTTTTTTAATGAAACTTGCAATGATACCACAAAGTATCTTAGTTGTATAGCATCATGTAAACTAGTTGGTAGGTAGATAACATAATGGTAATGACAGAGACTTGGTGAGATTGGTATCCATTTTATTGCTATTATTTAGATAGCTGATCTAAATTGTGTGATCTTTTCAACTAGTTATGGAAATGATTCAGCTTTAACTGGTCTACTTACTAGCAATATGCCAACCCTCTGGTAAATGTTCTATGCTTTTACCTCCATGTAACTTGAAAATATTAATCAGAAGCTTGTGTTTGTTTGCCAGTAAAATAATCCCTAACGAATAAAGATCAAATTCATAGTGCATGCAGTCAGAAATGGTAAGGCACACACAGCAAGGAGGACATACTGAGCCAACACAAGACATATGTGAGTACTTAAGTTTTTTTTTTTTTCTTTTTTTGGCAACTCTAGTGTGCAGTGTCTGAAAACAAAACACTAAAGCAGTGGATAAAAGACTTCATAAAAGCATGCTGAGTAAGTAAGCACAAGAATACTGGATTGTGCAAGATGAAAAGTTTAAAAAAATGTGACTGGCTGGACAAAGTGCCGACTGAGGTGAAGGATTTTACTTTTAATTACAGTGGAATTTGCTGGTGCTTTGAGGATTACTTTCTGTATCAGTATATTAAATGGATGCCTTTTTTCTGTTTTTTTTTTTTTTTTCCTCAAAGAAATACACACTCAGAAAAGCTCCTCTTCTCATTCAACTCTATCCCTTAAAAAATACATCCTTAAATCAATTATAACACCAAACCTTTTGATTTAGGTAATCCAATTTTTCTCCATTTTCAGTCAGAAAATGCAGGTGGAGGACATTCAACAGAAATGGCACAGCCGTTTTTATAAAGCTTCTAAGCTCTCCTGCTGGAAAAAATGAGAAAGTTTTGCACGTACTTTAGGAAAGCGATCAGTAGCCAATAACAGAGGCCAATTATTTAGAAAGGGTGTTGTTCCAACTCCCTTTACACCATTTATTGCAAATGAAGCAATTTCGTATGAGAGATTGTTTCCCCCTAAGAGTATCTGTAAAGTAGGTATAGGGGGATTTAAAACTTCCCACTAAAATTAATTTTTTTTTGGAAATATCTTGTTTAACAAGAGATTTTTTTTTATGTTTTATATATATTGGAAATTTAAAATGTAACAAAATAGTTTCTCTGTGTGTAACAGAAGTAATAACTTCTCTTGGATATCTGAGAACCAACAGGATTTGAGATGTAAACATAACCTGCCATCTTTCTAATGCCTAAGCAGCAGCGCTTCTTTAAAAAAGTCAGTGCTCAGCGATGTCTCTCCTCCATGGGGCATCTGAGTTCTCCATGGTAACTGAGCACCAGCATCCCACCTCTGCTCCATAGACCACATAAGAGGTTTAGCTTCACTGGAAGTGACAGATTTTGTCTTTTTATTCAGTCAGGGCTCTACTTTCTTGCTGCTTACCTAAATAGTCTACGGCTCAAACCTCAACAGGGATTTCTCTTAGAGACTGACCGGCAGCGTGCTGCGGCTCCAAAGCAGAGGTAAGATCGTGTCTGCGAGCAAAATAAACAGCTGAGAAATGTGCATCATATTCATTAAATCAGGCACGTTTTAGAGCATATTTAATTACTATATTTATGAAGTTTACCAATAATTTTACTAAATTTAAAAAGAAGGTTTCGCATCCGTAGTATTTAATGAGAAATTGCAACTTCTACAGATCCAGGACAGGCTTCTATACAGGCAGTTCTGCTGCTTCACCAACCCGGATATGAGGATGCCCACCAGCTGCTTGTGCTACCAGCAGGGAACAAATGGTGCTATGGAAATGAACAAAGGTTTAAATAATAAAAATAAAAATCAGCCTCTTACCTAGTAATGTTTTTGTTGGACGTTTATTTTCTAATTCCTCCTGTTAACTCTTATTTTGCAGCAATCTAGTTCTGCATGTGGCTTAAGGACTACTTTGTTGGAGCAGCGTTAAGAGTGAAGGTTTAAGAATGAAATTCATTTAGCCCTGTTGTCGTTATTCTCCGCAATGTGCTCTTTATCTCTTTCTCCAGATCCATGTGTGTGGGTAGATGCCTTTTGTCCCCAAGCACAGGGGACAAAAGACAGCTTTGTAGTACTCAGGACTTAGAAGCTGCTCAGGAGGAAATGTAATTATTTATTTCAGGTGTGCTGAAGCAGACACACATCTAAAACATGCAGGAGAGTGGGCCTTAAGGACCAAGGTTGAATCTGCTGTAGTTTGTAGCTTTTGGAGGTTGGTGCTGCAAAGCAAAACTGTATCTTCCTCAACCAATATTCAAAGTTAATATCAGCATGGACCAGTGTCCAAAATCAATTTAATAGATTATGGCAAGAAATATGAATAAGCACTATCTCTGAGGTATGGCTTTCAAATTTAAAAATGTAAAATTTTAGTCTCCACTAATCTCTGTCCAGTTTCTAAAATAAACCCAGAAGCACACTTTTCTCTGTGTTCTGAACACCACGCAATATTTTTTAAGATAATACTGAAGCCAAGTGAAGCCTCTGTTTTTCAGCGTGTGCAATATGTTTTCTCAGACACTCCCATCTGATGAGCTCATCACTCTGCGTCAAGCCGGTGGCGCACTGGGTGTCGTCTTGCAGCTGTGCAGCATCAGGCTGGAAATCCCCTCATACACAGTTCGGGGCCTCAAAAAGACACAAACTTCATTTCGTGTAAAGCCATGTGTGTGTGGGGCTAGTGGTGCTTGTTGAGCTTGGCTGCTGCTGTGTGTATTTAGGTGCTTGCTTTTATGGTTGAGGTATTTGTATTTGACTCGGACTGTATGTGCAATACCAGTGTTTGTGTCTGCGTACGCGGAGGTAGAATCAAAGGAAAACAGTGATGGTTTTGGGGAAACCTTTATGATTGTTTTATTTAAATAGCTCCATTTGTGTGAGGGAATGGGACACAGAGGAAATTAGAACATTATTTTTTTTATAAAAATTGCTTGCTCTTTCTCTATTCTTTATTTCCTCCACTATCATAGTAATCCAAGGTTTTAACCCCAGTGCCCCTGCACACGTCAACAGACTGCCTTAATATTTATACATAGATCTACAGAGCCATTTTTCTTTATGTTTCCTCCTACATCCTAATCCGCATCCCACTTGTCCTCCCACCCCTTTTTTCAGTTTCCTCTTCTCCTTTTCTTCTGCCCCCCTTTTCTGCTTTCACTCTAAAATCGTGGAAAGCTGCCTTGCTCCCCTCCAACTAAAACGCCCACACTTTCCCCACCGCTGCTTCACATAGAAACTCCCCACACGCACGCTCTCACACATGAACGTGGCAAGCGGCATTGGTTTCCTGTTAGTGTTTTGTTTGCAGGTCCTTTGCATGTCTCCTCAGCCACCTATATGTTTGCCATTCATAGCTGTTAATGAATGGTGGAAAAGAAAACGGGCTTTCCATTTACACACTGAGAACTCTTTTAATTGGCAGCCTGCAGTTGACTTGTTAATCCATTTCTTTTTTCCTGGCCCACACTCCTGTGTGTATTCACCCTGCACCTTCAATTAGTCAAGTACTTGTCAGTCAGTCGGTGTGGGTGGTATTGAATTCTGCGTCCAAAGAGAACTTTCCTTTATAAAAAAGGAGGACAGACTAAGCAATGCTTTTGAAAAATGTCAAACCAGCAAACCTTGGAAACTAGGGAAAATCACATAAGTGATTAAACATATACTATAGTTATTTTTAACTTGGGTAAACCAGAATTACTATACCAGGTGGTGTATGTATTCTGACAATATATATGAGCAGCATTATTACTTTTTTTTACTCTTGGTTAAAGTGGGACTATTAGCTCTGGCTTCAAGTAGAGGAGTTCCAGTGAGTTGGGGTCCTGGTTATGACTGAAGGGAGAATGGAGCTGCTGGTCAATAAATGGATTTACTGGCTGGTCTATGTTCCTACCGCTTCTATGGTCATGAAGTTTCTAATATGTCCGAAAGAACAAGATCCAGTATACAGCAGCTGAAATGAGCTTCCCAATCTGGATGGCTGGGCTCTCCCTTAGAGATAGGGTGAGGAGCTCAGCCATCTGTGGGGATGCTCAGAGTAGAGCCTCTTCTCCTCCTCATAGAGAGGAGTCAGCTGAGGTGACTCTGACCTCTTTTTCAGATTCCCTCATGGGATCTCCATCAGGAGGTCTTCCAGATACCTCCCACTAGGAGTAGGTAGAGTGGAAGACCTAGCACACTTCGGAGAGACTATGTGTCGACTGGCCTAGGGCTTCATACAGCAAAGGTGGAGCTGATGTCTGGGGAGAGGGGGAGGCTTTAAGTCTTTACTGAGACTTCTGCCCAAACAACCTGGTCCAGGAAATACAGAAAGCGATGAGTACAAGGATGAGTATAAGCATGGGTAACATACAAGTATTGGAATTTACGTATAAATTACTGGGCATCAGTCATGCTTTCCAAACTGCTCAAATTTAATGCTACACAATTATGGCATAAATTATGAAATCCCACTAATTGGATGAAAGAGAGAGTATAATCTCATACATCACCTAGCCAACTGCAAGAAAAAAACTTATCCTCTTTTTTTGGTTGTTTAGCAGAATGTTAGTGATGTTTTCTTCATATCTTACCTAACCTTTCAGGTAGCATACTAGCTGTTAAAAACCCATGAAAATGTTGTATTTAAGATCAAGACTGAAGTTATTTCTTGGAGTCATAAAAAATTTTGATTGTGAGTATTATTGTGATACAAGGGTTAGAGATGTCTTCCCCTGGGATCCGGACACTGCCAGTGGAGTGGAGGCCAGAGGAGAAGCCTGAAGGTGATTGAGAGCATAATGGGGGAGATGGGGCAGGTTGTAAGTGTGATCTGTCATATTGTATTAAAGAATAAGGCTATAACTAAATTAACAATTCATCACCAAACCTATACTTGGGAAAATCATAATCTGCCAATATGCTGGCCAACAACAGTTACAATTACTAATAAGCCCTTTCATGAAAAACAACAGCCCATTTGCGGTTTAGTGTAGATGTTAAAAAGCATGGAGCATTTATTTACATTTTTGTCTTTATTAAGCAAAAGTAAAACTATTACAAAAAGAATGTCATCTTCTGTGTGTCAGTGTCAGTTTTTCCTGATATGCTCTGTGAGAGGGCTCTATGATTGTTAAGAAACCTTTTCTCAGTCAGAATACAGCAAAAGATTTAATTTGAAAACGAAAGAAAAATAAATCAGCTCCCTCTTTGCAGACTTTGTGGGACACTGATAGCTCAAGCTATCATAGCCTGCAGTATATCTTCATGGTGGCGTCTGGCGGCAGCGGCCCGATACAGCTCTCGACAATTCCACAAACCCTGCCTGTTTAACGAATCTGATTTATTATCAATATAGCTCTAAAAACTACCCATAAAGATGGAAACACTATCATCCATGAAGAACTCTTCATAAAGGGATGCAGTCAGCATGTAGCAATGGATTTGTTAATGAGCAAAGTACTTTAGAAAAAACTCTAAGTGTGCTAGGAAGAAATATTTTAGATGTGTTTAAAAATGTTTATTTAGCTTTAGACTTTCAGTGAAGTCTACAAAATATAAACATTCAAAGGACATGAGTGCTTTACATGATCCCAAACATTTTCTTTTCTCAGTCTTACGTCTGTACTAATGGGATACATTATTCGTAGGCTTTTTTTTACTTTTTCCCATTTTGTTTATCTATTTACTTTTGCTGATGTATGGGGGGGATCTTCCCACGATCTCTCTGAGATTGAGCCAGAAGGATGGAGATCCAGGACAGCCATAGGGGAGGAGGTTGAAGGACCAATGTCAGTAGCCTAATATTTGTCTCCAGTAAGGGCTACTAGCCTGACCTGAACCTGAACTTTTAGACCATGTGGTCACTCTAACCAAATGAATCACGATATCATGACTTGCCTTTTCTACTAAAAAAAAAGAGCATATTGTTGTACAAAGAGAAGGTTTCTAATAGCTTTAAAATAATGATGAGACACACAATTTAAAAACCAGTAAATCTGCATGACACTAACTGTAAGAGTATAATCCCTCACCCAAAATGCAAATGGCTACAACTTTTCATCAATGTTAAGATATGATCATACATTCCGTTTTGTAAGAGAAGGAATTTAAATAAAACATAAACCCATTTTTTGAGCCCCAGGAAACAGCTTTGCATATCTTTTTAAAAGCTTTTTTAACAACCCTTGATTTAAAACCTTTAACAAAGCTTCTCATTCTAAACATAAATGATCATATTTAATTCAGTTATGATTTTCTTTTATGATTGCGCAATTAAACAACAAAAACCCTTTAATATGTGAAAAGATTAGAAGCAAAGCGACCGGCAGCTCTGCCTTGCCTTGAGATTTCTATGCTTGTTCCTATGCCTAAATGTAATTGAAATAAAATAAAATGAGAAAACAATTTATATCAAAGAACCACTAGATTGAAATAGGCTGGAATTAGACCATATCTTCCAAGAAGGTAAAACAGAAAAAAATAAATAAAACAAAATGGGTAGCTGCACCATTCTAGATAATTGCTTTAGTGTCTGATGATTATGAGAGTGCAGTGTGTGCCAGGGACAGCCCAAATTTAACCCAAAGATCATCCTGTGTCTTAACTCTTAACAGACATCCAACTGGATCCCTCTGCTCAGGCCCATCCATCCATCCATCCATCTTCCTCCGCTTATCCGGGGTCGGGTCGCGGCTCAGGCCCAATGCAATTAAATCATCAGGGTTATCCACTCAACTTTTTTATTCCAGAACGCACCTATTAAGAAGTTTAAAATGACTGTCTTCAACTTCGGCATCATTAGTGCACTACAAAAGACCTTCTTTATGCAGTTTAACAGTCCCACATTATTCAAAGAGAGAAAGATTTTTTCCTTTGCTATCGGGTCATTGAAATTTGACAGAAAATGACACTGAAACCACATTTCCACAAAGATTTGGACTTTTAATTGCTGTGGTCTTAAACTTTTGGCCAAATGATTAGCAGCCTATTTCAGTTTAATAGTTGTCTGCAATAAATTGCTTACTGTTTTTTTTTTTTTATCATCTCAATCCTGTTTTTACTTTATACATTTGGAAACTCTACTTTGAACCTCCTTAAAATCTACTTGCACTTGTTAAGTTTGGCTTTGCTTTATAGCTGCGCTATTGGTTATTTATTTATGTATTTTATTTTTATAACTTTTCATTATCTGTCCAAGTCAAATGTGGGAAATGGTGTGGCACAGAGACAGAAGCGAAAAAAAATCTGAACAGTTCTGCTCACCCAGTGCAGTCAGAGCCTCTCTATACGCAGTCGATGTAACATGGAAAAGAAAATCGGATCAGAGATTAAAAACTCTTACGTAGTGTCTTCAGGCCTTAACTGTTTCATGGATTATCTTAATACCAACACCTGTTTGGGCTAGTTTTCACAAAACAGTAGTTGGCAGTCCTAAAAAATAAATATTCAATAGATTAAATGTATTTTTGAAAACAAATTATAAAATAGAAACTACACCAAAAACCTAATTTAGATTGTTGTGTTTGCTAAAAAACATATGCTAGTAATACAGTTCTAAAAAATGCAGTAAAAATAGTTGTTTTGAGTAAAGGGAACATTGAGAAATATCCAGAATGATTCAGAGAGGAGGAGAAGGAAGGAAAGTCCCGTTAGGTGGAAAGAAAACTGGCAGAAAGGATTGATACTTGTTATTGTTGGAGGGGAAGTATCGGAAAGATTAGAAACAAATGTTTTTGTCTGAGGAGCTGCCTAAAAATCTTACTCCTTCTCTTCCTGATTGTCTAAATCAGTAAGACAGATCTGTAAGTACAGTATGGAACACTTCTTAAAAAATGAACCATTAACTATCAACCAAAGAGAAGGATGAAGATACTATTACACATTGTATTCTGGACTAAAATATTTAAAGTAAAAAGACCTATTTACAATTTAATCTAATGGGTTATCAGCTTTATTACCATAAGTTTTACCACTATTTAGGTTTTATATGTGATTTAAATCTAGAATATCAGTTAAATTAATCTAATAACTGCCACACGAAAGTCATGTACCAGTTTAGAGAATAACATTTGGCAATGTCCTAAACCTAATCAGGATTTAACTGAATTCTTTTTTAATCACCTTTCTAAAAGAGACATGTTTGAATGGAAGCAGGCTTTTTGGCTGGGGTGTGTGGTCTGTGCTACAGATACACTATCTAAGCCAGACCTGTTTTCTCACCAGTGTTTTCTTTCAAATGTTGGCCTAGTGCTGCACACCAGCGACTTTTCTGCTGAGTCACTCTTTTATTTTTGGCTGAAAAGTATGTGAGGTTTATCTTGAAAAGTGATCGACTGCTAATAATAAAATTGTACAAGAAGTTTCTGTGTAAGGAAAAAATAAATCTTCGCATAAAAAGAGCTGAACGAGAGCTTGTTTAGGCAGTCCTCTCAAAAACTTACCAATGTATTTAATCACTTTGTAAATTTTAACGTGAAAATGTGACAATTACAGGGTTTGAACATATGTTTTATAGAAATCGGTCATTTTTACATCTTAAAAAACATCAACTGAAAGTCGTCACGTTCCCACAAGTAACATCTGGAAAAACATGGATTATCACAGATTTAAAATGAGACATCATAAGGAAAGAAGATGAGAAGAAAAAAAAATCTCAGGACATAAAAAACCCTAGACATCTATTCTAAACTGACATAAAAGAAAGAAAGAATGGGTGGTCTCATGTTTTAAATCCCAAAGCACAACCACAATAGCAATAAATACCCATAAAATAATTAATGTCATTATCAACTGTTCAGCTGTTTGTTAATTTGAGTGACATGATAATGTAGACAGCACCATAAAAAATTTAATTGTCTTTTCCTTTCTCACAGTTTTGTTGAAACTTTGTTGTCTTATCTGCTGAGAATGAACAAAGTTTCCCATAGACAGAAAATACAAAAAATAAAAACTTATCTAATGTGATCATTTCAATTAACCTTCCTTCTTCCCAGGGTCGATAAAGCCGCCCCTTGAAACACCAGCTGGCATAGGCTATAGTGCAAGAGACTAGAAGAAGGTGAGAGGAGTGGCGAGAACAGCAGAGAAGCTAATTGGGGCGCCTGAGCATATTTTTTTATCTATGTATCTAAAATGAATTTAATCATTTGCAGAGTATCAGATACATGTTGTTATCAGGCATTATCGAGATATGCAGTAGGTACCACAGAGTTACTCAGGAAATTAAACTGTAATTTTATTGTTAGTTACTCTGTACTATACACTTATCGACCTCACACTCTATTATCCCCACACTAATGAACAGGAACCAAAAATACTTGAAGTCTGCCACTTGAGGCAGGAACCCTTCTCCACACTGAAGGGGACAAGGGACCTTTTTCCAGTCGAGAACTGTGTCCTCAGAGGAGCTGATTTTTATCCCGGCTGCTTCACACTCTTCTGCGAAGCGACCAGCACATCCTGTAGGTCTTAGCAGGAGGGAGCCAGCAGAACCATATCATCACAAAGCAGGGACAAGATCCGCCGGTCCCCCAAACCAGACCATCACTAGACCTACAAATTCTGTCAATAAACTAATGCCGGCAATACAGACCAGACTCATGCTCTGCTTGTACAGAGATTGGATTACCCCTAGTAAAGGGCCCCCCACGCCTGAAGCGCCCCCCATAGGGCATCATAAAAGACCTGGTCAAACGCCTTCCCCAGGTCCACAAAACAAATGAGGACAAGTTGGGCAAACACCCATGAGGCCTCGAGAACCCTGCAAAATGTGCAGAGCTGGTCCATTATTATATGGCCAGGATGAAAACCACACTGCACTTCCTGTTAGCTTCAACAACCAGCCGAACTCTCCTCTCGAACACCCTTAGGCCCTCCCGGGGAAGTTGAAAAGTGATTCCCCATTAGTTGGAACACACTCTCTGGTCCCCCTTCTTATGCAGGGGAACCATCACCCCAGTCTGCCCATCCAGGGGCACTTGATGGATCCCGACCACATTCTGGGCTATAAGAAACTCAGGATAGATCTCATCCATCTTCGAAGTCTTGCCACTGTACAGTTTTTTTTTTTTTTTATCACCTTGGTGACTTCAGCCTAAGTGAAAAACGAATGTAGCCCTGAGCACCACTTCTCGTTTTTTTTCCATGAAAGGCATGTCAGTCAGATGGACGAGATTCTCTAAGCATTCCCTCCACCAACCAACAATGTCCCCTTTCATGGTGAGCTGCTCCTCACTACCTATGAAAAAACTGTTAGCAAATCACTGCTTTCCCCTCCGGAGGTACCCGACAGTTTGCCAGAATCGCTTTGAGGCCAACCGATATCTTTCTTCATGGTAAATTTTTTGTCTCTGTAACCGCCTGGGCTACGGCACATTTTGCCTCATGTAACCTGCTTGCGTCCCACAAGCAAACTAGGCTCAGTTGGACTCCTTATTAAGCTTAATAGCAACCATTACTGTAGGTTTATACCACCAGGTTGGGGGATTGCCACTATGACAGGCACCACAGACATTACAGTCACAGCTACGGACAGCTGCATCGACTATGGAGATGGAGAAGATAGCCCACTCAGACTCCCTGTCTCCAACCTCCCCCGGAACTTGGGAGAAGCTCTCCCAGTGCTGGCCTTTGGCCCAGATTTTCCCTGTGTCAGGTGCACCAATTAACATCCTTATGCTCAGACATGGTGTTCATGATGAACCATCTGTAACTTGCACAGAAGTCCAATAATGAAACCCTACTCGGGTTAAGAGCTAAGGGTCTGTTCCTCCCAATCACGCCCCTCCAGGTGTCACTGTACTTTCCCACATAGATATCCCCAATAGAATGATGGAATACCACTATCCAAGACACTCCCCAGGGAAGCTAAAAAGGCCTGGTAAGCCATACTGCCAAAGCAACAGTCAGAGACCAACACCCCCCCCATCCCCCCCTCCCCCATTTTCTGGGCCTGACTGTTTCCAGTCAGGCTCTGGAATCCACCTCCAGCTCAAGCTTTGTCATCATGAAGGATTTTTGAACTGCTCTTCGTCTGACCTGTCACCCAGAGCCTGTTTTTTTTGGGAGACCCTACCAGGGACAATTAAGCCCTTGACAACATGGCCTCTGGGATCGTTCAGGCACTGAAACCCCTCCACCGCGAAAAGGTGGAGGGGGTCCTTATTTCATCTCAGTGGGAAAATGCTTCATCTTCTTTTTTTACCTTACCCCTTTTTGTTTTAGGGACAGTAACAGCTTAAATTTTTAACTTCCAATATTTAGGGTTGCTCCAAAATGTAAATGCTCTGATCAATAGCCACTAGGCCGCTCCATGGCAGATCCAATTCCTAATAACTCGTAACTTATCTGTAGTTTCTCTTAAAACTAATATAAGAATGTATGCTTTTATTTTCATTCTACAGAACATACAATATTATTTCGAATAGCAGCATCTCTTTAGCATCCCTTTATATTGTTAAAATTTAACATTAAAAGAACATTAAGTCTCTCACACAAGAACCAACTTCAAATGTTGGTTTTCCCTTATTTCACAATGAAAAATGTGAAAGTATGCTGAACATTCAGCTTTTTAAATAACCATCAACTTTAAGGCATAGGTACTGGCAACCAGGTATGTTTCTGATTTGACTTTAATTAATATTTATTAATATATAATTAATATTTTACAAACAAATATTTTTTTTTCAGCTCAAAAACAGAAGCTGTGTAGTGTAGTTATCACTAGAGTGGATGTACTGAAAAAAAAACTGTTATTGAGGCATACTTTCAATCACTTAAAATCATAGAGAACAAATTTGATTTGGTCATCTTCTGCTTTGTTATGAGGATGCAAAACCCTCTTAAGTTTTCTAAGTCTATTTGGAAATGATATGATAAGGGAAGTTTTCTTTAAAAAAGTTCCCCTTTTAGACTTTGATTGTTCTATCAGCTGATGGACCGTCACCCTGCTTCTCCCTGTTCACAGTAACATTTGCAAGTTCTCTGAAGAGAATCATAAAGCATCATCCATAAACACAGATACCTGACACAGCTTCTGCTAAAACTTGGCTGAGAATCTATTCTTTCTCGGCTCTGAAACAAATGAAACTTGAATTATGGGTTCAGAGCAAACAGGGACAGTTTGGTCAACATAGAAGAAGGTATTGTAAACTCGTCAGCATGCTTGGCGAAAGTTGAAAGCTGTGAGAACTGCTGTGTCGTGGTGTTTACAGCACCCAGGAAAGAGGAAGCACAGCCGTTCATCTCCCAAACAGAGGGACAAGTTGGGCTGTAAATGTGTTTGGCTGCTCACTATGGTAACAAGCACTTCTAAGAGCTCCTTGTGTACACTATTTGTGACTTCAATAAAAATAACCTGTTTATAATAATATGAGTTTTAAAGTTGCAAAGGTTTAGACCAAGATAAGCGTAGATCTTAGATTCTGCAGATTTTACACTGTTCAAGTTAATAATAATAATTAAAAAAAACATCTGTGCCATCATAACATAGGGCAGCCATAAATCAGGATTTGGCAAAAAAAAAATTCTATTCAGATTTAAAAAGGATATACAATAAAGTGGAGATAAATAAATTTCTGACTTCCATTCAATCACAGTTTGGTACTTTCCAAAGCTATCTGTTATATCATGAAAGACAGCTCACATTTACTACTATGGACTGTAGAAACAAACCTTTATAGAACATGAGTCAACACTGAAATTGGCAACATCCTACACAGTGTGAGCCAGGTTTAAAAAAGGTTTTAATCACAGCAGGAGACTGGATTTGCGATCATCCCCTGTCTCTCTCTCTATTTCTGGTAAGCAGTAAAAATGTGGGTCTTACTTGCACCACTTACAGAGCAAAAATCACTCCATACCGGCATGTGCAAAAATGTGTAGAAGCAAATTACAACCTCCCTGTAAATGTGTTTCTGTGTTTCAGTCCTCTCCTTGTGTGCATTTCTGACCATCAGCATTGGTTTGGTAAAGACACAGTAAAACAACATGTTTATATGTAGTAAAATGTGGTTCCTTCACTTTTATCTTTAGCTGTTAAAACAAAAGTGAAAATTAATCCCCCTCTGTTAAGTATGAGAGAATTACTTTCCTGGAACCCTTCTGATTTTCTTTGCTTTTCACTTACATCTCTTTATTTGGTGCTTATTAATAAGTACTTAACATGTTTTAAAGCAACTTTTGACCCAACTATGAACTTAAGTAGATTTTTTGCATGATTACTCAGAGCAATACACAGCACTCTGCATGTATACAGTACAGCAGGTAAAATAAGTATTGAAGCCGCCACCATTTCTCTCAGAAAAATATATTTCTAGAGGCTATTGATATGACATTTTCAACAGATGTTGGTAATAACCCACTCACATCTATAGTTTGATTTCTTCATATGTGTGGATTGCATGGATTGTTACCGGCATCTGATGAAAAGGTCATGTCAATAGCACCTCTAAAAGAATATTTAGAAAAAAGGTGCCGTGTTCAATACTTATTTCACCGGCTATACATATGCTCCTTGGGGCTGCCCTTGGCAAAAACTCTCCTATGTGCGTTAAAAGGGTTGTCTCCGTTACTGAATAAATCATTTTTCGAAATTGTCGAAAAATTGAGCTTTCGTTTCATATAGTGGCATCTGGCTGTCTTTTTAAAGGTTACTTTATACTTTTATACTTTCAGTAGTTTTTGGAGCACATAGTTTTTTACTTTTATTTCAGTAAAGAGGTCAAGTTGATACTTATACTTTTAGTGTTTTTAAACTGAAGTATCTATACTTCTACTTAAGTAACAAATGTGTGTACTTTTGACACCGTTGATCAGCAAGTTCTTTTTTTTATGTTTTCTGTTCATAAATTTTTGTATTCTGGTCTCTGAATAAAGTTTAAAATGAAGTAGTTCTCTCCTATCAACACACCTTACTAGTCTGTGTTTTTTTTTAACTATTAATTTCAAAGAGTCACACAACCAGAAACTCTGCACATTTATAGCTCTGTAACCCTCAACTGCACATTCTACTCTTTCACTGAATAAATCTAAAAGCATGGGAACAGTGAACAGATGTTGAAATGTCAGGATAAAAACATGATTCTAAGACTCCATCTGAAACAAGTTTATTGATTAAATATCAAAGCTGCATAAAAGAGAGCATAGCAAATACAGATATGAAGACAAGATAATACGGAAAATCTGGTATATACAATAACAATCACAAACATTAAGTGGTTAAACTGAACATGGCAGGGTTGTTCATTTTGAACATGTTATAGGAACAGAAAATATATGAGCAGGGAGAACAGGCCAACAGGCCCCGGAGGAGTTATCAGACCCCCCAGGTGTAATTGGCATCGTCAAGTGGGGTAAATGAGCTTGATAGAATGAGTGAGAATGTGCAGAGACACCACACAAAAAGACCAAAGCTGGGAACAAAAAACAAATTAATACAGTAGCATAGACTAGCCCCTTTGTAGTCAGTGGCTTAACTGATCTCTCTGCAAGGCTTAGAAAAAGGCTTTGGGACAGCCTAAAAGAATTCCCCAATAAAACATCTCTGACAATCTGAGATAGGTTAACATATCTCAAAAACAAATACATAATATCCTTATCTAAAGTATTTTAACACTGGATGTGAAACAAATTCGCTAACATCTAACAGTGAGGTAAGATTTAGAGCAATTTCCAATGCTTTAGGACTTTAGTGAATCACAATGGTGCCATCATCCATAAATGCAGTCAACATGAAGCAGAGGTTAACCTTCCCACAAGTGCTCGACTTACTAAAATGACTCCAAGAGCACTTCAGTGACTTATCAAGGAGGTCCCAAAGGAGCCTAGAACAACATCCAAAGCATTGCAATTCCAACTTGCTTTCATCATCATGATAAAAAAGAGGAAGCAGAAATAGCATCCATGGAGGAATTTAAAGTGGAAACTAATGCTGGCTTAAAATAAGCACTAAGGCAAATCTCTCATTTGTAAAAAAAAAAAAAAATAAACTGTTGATGATCCCATATGGTTTTTGTATAAATTATTCTGAGATGAGACAAAAGTTAATATTTTTGTAAAGTGTGTACTTCATTACATCTTGTGTAAAACCAGCAGCATTTGAGTGACAGAATATCGTACTAACAGCCAAACTATGTAGTATGAGCTTGGTGGACCAGGGTTTCGTAGAGCCGTAGGATCTGACCGGACTAATTGTTATAACTATATTCTGTATAGTAGATAGACAGACAGAATGCCATAGTGTTTTATCCTAAGCTTAACTTACTTGGGTTGTATAGCAATTCAGGGTTGCAAAGCAAATTCAAAAAAATAAAAAGATTTTGTAATGGTCAAGTCAAAGTCTAGAATTAAATTTGATTTGAATACGTTGGCTTGACTTAAACAGGTTTTAAATGCTTACAAGCAACTAAGTGTGACTAAATTACAAAAGTGTTGCACAGGAGAAAATCCAAAATTCCTCTACTGCAATTTTCAAACTAATACTGTTTTATTATGTTCAGGTTGGTTAATATTACCTTTGTCCCTTATCAAATAAATGTATAATTTATAGGCCAAAAAACTTTTCTGAGATAAAACTAAACTGCATTCAGTTATAGAAAAAAACATACTATTGAAGAAAAGAAATAAAGCCAAATCCAACCTTTTTTTTCCTAATAACTTACCTCTTAGAATATTGATTTAGTAGCTTAGCAGCCATATCTTAAAATCACACTTATCTGTAAAATAGTGGGGATTTAGCAACCTCTTTATGCACCATGGTACAGCAGTTCACAGGGGATCTAAAGTGAAACGTCAACATCTGTGTTTACTCACCATGAGTAAGTAAACACAGATTTTGAAGATTTCCTTTTCTCTTTGCATTTCCCTCTGTGTCCTCTCACCAGCCTCGTTGTGTTTACACTGCGATGTAAACATCTGATACATTCATTTAAAACAAAATGTGTGCTGAACATGCTGTAGAGCTCCGATGAAGGCAGGCAGCTGCTGTAAAGATGAATAAAGAGGAGTAGAGGAGCAGGACCCTCTTAACCTCAACTTAGGCCACTCAGTAAAGTCAGCTTTGGGACGACTGAATGTTCAAACATTCGTAACCCCCGTTTAGGCCCAAGGCTTTAAAACCAAACCAAGGGAGGAAACAGAGTGAAATGTCAATGGAAAAATGCAGACAGACAATATTAAACAGTGAAACCTCAAGTACTCCAAGACTATCTATACTACTTTATGTGATAGTTTTTGCCACTAGCAGTCACACTACAGTCTAAACATGAGCATAATTGAAGGCAGACACCAAAACCTTCATGTTACAAATATAGCTGGTTTAGCCCAGGGTGCAAATTAAGCAGACTGAATTACTGTTGTGCTTAAAAACATGCTTTTCTTATACAAAGTCTAAGTTATTAAAACAGTGCAGAAATCAAGGTTCTTTTTAGTCTTCAGACAGGGAGGTTAAAGGGGTGAATATAATTAGGGTTTGGTGGAATATTTTGAATTTGTAGATCATAATTAAATTTAGCATATTTTAAAATGTTGTCCATTACAGCTTGACCACACATACTAAATTTAGTTGGAGTAGCTGTTTTGGAATTTAGAAAGGCCTTTGACACAACCAGAAAATACTTCTGTTGAAACTGAAGCAAATTTTTCTCAACAATCTTTAAACTTGTACCAAATCTTACCTTGAATGTTGAGAGCAAAGTTTTAAAATAAACAGCTAGATTTTCACACATCTGATTTTGGTCTACATAGAGTGTTCAAGAGTGCTATCTACTAGTGAGATCTGGTTTATTGTTCCTTTAGGGTTTCATAATTTAAAAAAATATATATATATATATATCTGTCCGTCTGTCTATTTTTTTTTTCTGTGTCACATGTACTTAACTTTGTTTCTTTGGCTCAAACAGCCTAATTGGAGGTGGGGACTGTATATTAGCATTTGACAAGAAATCCTGTATAAGCTGCATTAGGTTTAGTTGTACTGCCTCTGCAAAGATTTACATTAAAATTTAAATACAAAAAATACATTAAAAAACCCATTGCATGTAAATGTCCTTCATTTCAAAGTTCTGCAAAGGCACCCGGTTAAAAATTTATCACCTCCACCATTAGATCTGTTGACATAGTAGTCATGATTTCCCCATACTGCCATGACTTCTTTACTTCAATATGTGTTCTGTAACAGACCAATTAATACCTTGCTGTGCTGCGGAAGGAAAACAACACATCGGTTTAAACAAATTTACAGATAAGAAACCTGAAATATGTTTGTGTGTATGTGTATTCAACCATATTTTCAGCGGTTAAGGTTTCAGTCAGGGTATAACGCAATATCACAAACTCTCCAAGGCATTGCTGCATGGCCAGAATCGACAGAGCAAGGAAAGCAATGGTGAGAGGAAAGGGGAAGAGGCCCATGGTATCTTTGGAGGAGCAGCACAGATTCACTGCTGAGATGGAAGAATCTGTAGATAGAACACCAATAAGTCTTACAGTCAGGACTTTATGGAGTCGTGACAAAGCAGGACCCACTAGAGCATTTAACATTTTGTATTTTTCATATCCTGCAAAATAAAAATAGACTACTAAAAAATATAAACAGAACACAAATGTACAAAATAACTATTTGCATAATATAATGCTGCAAGGCAGAACGTTTCTATTTTCAGCATCTTCATAAGGTCAGAGAGACTTTTAAAAACTTTTTCATCATTTCCAGGGTGAATTTGTGCTGCTGCAAGGAACATCAACATGCGTTCCAGTGTGACCAACAAATAACAGTTAAAACTCCAAAATAAGTAAGTCACAGTTTTTAATGCTCCAGTCTGACACCTTTGTCTCAAGTAATCTGTTCAGAGAAACAAAAACAGGCTCTATTTTCATTCTCAGTAATTACAGGCCACTTGTCTCTCTGCATTCGTGGGTTCCTGTAATTAAAGACAATTTGGGGGCAAATTGAGGAAGATTCCCATCCGCTTTGAAAGCAAGGCTGCAAAACCTCAGAAAGACTGGCACATTTCATAAAAAAAGATCAAAAACTGCTTTATTTACTCAAGAAAAAAAATAAATACGACAAATATCTTTCTTTGGCTTACTGTTCTATTTTGTTTTCTTTTAGAAACATTACCGTAGTTAAGGTAGCAAAGAACATGGGGAAGTATGACACATTAAAAAGCTGGCAACAGTTTTAATTAGTTTTAAGGACAGATGAATTAAAAAATATAAAAAAAAACATTAGCAACTGTACTCTCCATCATGTGACACAAGTGACCATTGCTTGCCTGAGTTCTTGTGTTCAACACTATGACATTACAAAGATATGAGATATTCAAAATATCAGATACTCTTCTCCAATTCCTGTGAATACATTTTGATTAATATAACAAAAAATGTTTTAATGTCCCAATAAAATTCTTTGTGTGTTTAAGTGTCTTATCATGTGTTCAGCTCAAGAAACTCAGCAAAAATGGAAGCACCGTGCAAAGATTAAGAAGGTATAATCTGAGAAATCTGAAATCTGAGAAAATGGTTGCTGCAAGCAAAACTGTGCACTTTAGAAAGTACCACCTTTCCACAAAAAATAACAATATTAATTAATAGTAATTAGGTTCCTTTGTAATTTTCCAATGAATCACTGTAAATACTACAGTCTCTCTGGTTTTTTTACAGTATTTCAATTTTATTTTACAGTAAAATCCCACATTTAGAAAAAAATCCTGTGCTACTCATTGCTACTAGCAGTTGCTTGTAGCAAGAAGGTCCTGGTTGGATTCCAAACCTTTCATCATGGAGCTTGGATGTACTCTCTTTGCATGTGTGGGTTCCCTGCGGGTACTCCGGCTTCCTCCCACAGTCCAAAAATATGACTGATGATAGGTTATTTTACCTCTATAAATGCGACACTCAATTTTTACGCATCAAATTAATGTCAACTTGCACTTTATTTTCACAATAAAAACACTGTAACAGTTCAGGGTGTTATTGTAATGATTTATAGCAAAATGTTGAAATGTCCAGTAATGTATTTTAATATTATGGTAATTATTTTTTTTATTGAAGCTGTAATGTTAAGGTGTACTGTTGTGATTTTACAATAATCAATTGCAATGTCACAGTTATGAAATCACAGTAAAATGGAGAGAGTATGTTCACAGTATATTTCTGTAATCCTTACAGTTAAAATGATGCAAAACGTGTCCAATTATTTATTCTAATTTCACAGCTGTTTGAACGACCCAATTCCGATAATTTCACCTCCCAAAAAAACTGATATGAGCTACTTTCATTAACTTGATGCTGTTAGCTGTCTTAATTGCTAATTTCATTCACCTGTCTAACTCTGCCCTGTTTTCATCACTGCTTATGTGACCCATCTGCTCCTACTTCTATTTAAACTGCTTGGTCCCAGCCATCAGTGAAAAATTATTCTTCAGCGTTTGGTGAGTTTGGTGGAGTTTTTCTACTGCAACTTATTGTGTTCTGATTGCCTGATCCTGACCCATTTTGCTTTTGGACCTTTGAGCCTGCCTGTCCCTGTTCTGATCTGTATGCCTGACCTGTCTTCAGACATCTGCCGGATTCTTCTTGTAGACTGAATCTGGATCTGCCTTCTGACTTTGACATGGATTATCCTGTCCTTTTTCGTCTGCTTGGATCTGATCTTCTGCCAGTTCTGCAGCCTTCAAGACTTTAGCATCTGGAACTCTCTGGCAGCAGACTGGCTGGATCCTACCTTGTTCTCTGGGCAGAGACTGAATGGTCAAACCAGGTTAGTGACTCACGCATTCATAATTATCCTCCATCAGATTGTTGTGGTCACTAACCTGTGTTTCTCTCTGGTAGAGGTTCCTCTTTCTGCAGACCTGTTTAGTGTTAACAAATGCTTTCTGAGTTATCCCACTGTCTGTGTTGACTTCAAATTTGTAGTTATATTTTTTGAGTTACTCTCTGTTGCCCCCTTGTGCCAGTCTCCTTTCTCCTAGCTTCTATCCACACTTGCTTCCCATGAGCTGATTAGTCTCTTGTCAATCAGTTCTGAATTATGGCTTCTATATTTTTACTTCCTCAATAATTTTTTTGCAAAAAATCATCTCTGCCTCTCTGTCTCTGGGCCCTCAACAAGCATCATCTAATCCTGATAAGGGTTGCCACTACACATCCACAGAGACTTCTCTGCAGAAGTCAATGATTGCTTTGAAAATGGCTGTTGTTCATAGATGTGCTGTTATTTCTTAGCTTTGTCTTTGGTAATTATAGGACCTTGATGCTGTCTGCTCCCATTGCTGATGAGTTTGATAATAACACAGAAACCAGGTGTCCACTACTAACAGGGCTCGATGTTAACCATCGCACAATAGCTTCAGTGGGATTGAGATAGGATCCCAGTTTTCATCTGTCAAATGTTTTTTTCCCCACAACAAATAAAAAAAATGCTCTAATTTTTACAGATGAATTTAAGTTTTTCTTGAGTTCAAATTCAAATTTATAGAAAACTGTAGTTTTAACTTAAATTAAGTCAAAAAATAGGTAAAATTCCTAAATTTTAAATGTATATTGACCTCATAAGAAATATAATTTTTATTGAACCTCAGAAGAAATGTCACTTCATGCAGCTCTCAATATATTTGAATCCCTTGCCCTGTTTTTTATTTCATGCTTTTCTGTGGAAAAGCATGAAATAAAAAGTATATTCACTACTAGACGTGGATATACTTTAGTTTATTCTGCTGTAAAAGTCATATATTTTCATTTTTACTCAAGGATTCAACCTCTGCGGTTTCACAGAATGCACAGCTTTGAGTGGTAACTAGGTGACTGTCAGAGAGTAACCCAGAGAAACTTATCGGGCTGATCCAATCAGCTCTCTGATTAACCACTCGCCTGAAACGCTGGTTGAACAGAGCATCGCTTTGGACAGATACGCTGCACAGGTTTCACAAGAAACCTCCCCCTCCTCACACCACGATCGCTCTTGTTATCTGCGCAATCACAGTAGTTCTAATCAGCACATGATGCATGAAATATTGTATTGCCTGCTCGGATAATTTGTCCCTTTATTTAACATCAGACACCGGAGCAGATGAAGGGCCTTATTGGGAACATGTCAGTCATTTTGACACTGTCATGATCTGGCCTGTTTGCTCCTCCTTAATTAGTAATTCCTTTCACCTGTCGTTTTCCCTCCCTGCCTCAATTATAATTTATTCCTCTCACCTGTTTTCTCTGGTTTATATTCAGTTCAGCCTGAGCATTCAGGGCCAGATCGTTACTTGTCTTTTTGTTAGTCTATCTGTTCAGTTTGATTTCATGGTTCATGTCCTGGATCCTAGCAGCCAGTGGAAAGAGGGTTTTTGTGTTTGTCTCGTCTCCTGATCGTCCACTGTTCCGCCCCCGCAGAGTCCTCTGGGTTTTTGGCTCAATTTGTGGGGAGGTTCAGTTTTTATCCAAGTAAGCCTGGCTCCAGGGAGGAGACAAGTTTAAAGTCCTGCATCAAGTTCTGGTTCCACGTCCTGTCTTGGCTACCCTCTTCCACTGAGCCTGCTCATCTGCACCTGATCGTGTCTGCTCCTGTGTGTGACCGTCTGGTCATGCTTCGGAACTCTCTCAGACTCTGAACCCGCCTGGGAGCTCTATGATGTCTGGAAGCCTGGATCCTGCCACCTGTCTGTTCCAGCCTGATCTACAGTAGATCCTGTTCTGTCTGTTCCTGTCTGTTCTGGATCCTTTCCAGGATCGGCTTTCCTGCATGACTTCTGGGACTGCTGGGGACATCTTGGACTGGACTGTTAAACCAGGTATGTGACCAACTCAGATAGTCATCTTCTGTCAGATGATCGTGGTCACTTACCTGTGTTTCTCCCACTACAGAGTATCTGAGATTGGGCGGTGCCCCGCCCCCCTGCCTGCAGTTGCCGCGTGCCTCAGATCCTAGCAGCTCCCCTTTTAGTTTTGTTTTTCATTAAATAAACCCTTTGAACTTGCCCACTGACTGTCTCCTTGAATACTGGGTCCATTCTGTCCTCGGTTCATGACAGATACATTTCGGAGCGTCCTTTTTAAGAACTTGTTTCTTTTTTTCGCGCAGTTTCTCTGTGCCTCCCTTGCGTTTCTTATCCATTACTACTGTGAACACCGCTGCACAAAGTTCCAATGGAGAGTGAAGGTGTTTTCAATTCAATTCAATTCAATTCAGTTTATTTATATAGCGCCAAATTCACAACACATGTCATCTCAAGGCACTTTACAGTTCAACCAGATCATACAGTCAAAAGGTTCACTCATTCATCTTCTTTCTAAGGAGCTGTCATGGTTTTGGTTCTG
>NW_015150731.1:456754-457597 GCF_000732505.1 Cyprinodon variegatus
ATTTCTAGATTTATGTTAGTTCTCATGTTTTTCTGTTGTCCTCTGTTGCCCTCTTGTGTGTGGCTCCCTCGTTGTCTCCTCTCACACCTGCTCCTTGTCAGCTCGTTAGCCCTGCCTTTGTCTCACCCAAAGAGGTCTCTTGGGAGAAAGAAGTCTGGGTGTCTCTGCTGACACTGCTGCACATGCAAACCTGGTCATGGATAACAATTAAAAAAATAAATAAATTTAAGTATAATTCAGAGGCTCTTTTTTTTTCTTTGTTATAATTAAAGGGATTTTTTTCATGTTTCAGAAAAATAGTGGTGTCATCACACAGCTATCAGATGATAACCAAATATATCCAATGGCTCAATATTTTTGTGAATGTTAAGAAAAAAAGCCAGTAACTCTGCAGCTAAAATAAATAAATACAAGGACAACAGAGGCAACCCTGTGGGATTCTCCATTGCACTTCAAACCTTCTGGTTGTTCCTTGAGAAAGAGGGACTGAACTATTAATATCCATGTATATTACATTAATCACTATAAGCCTTTCACCAATCCTTAATGAATTCTGATTGGGTTTCACACACTATCTGTCCCAAATCAGTTTTCAGTCGATTGGAGAATATAATGGTAAATAATTTGTAATCTACATTTAATATAGTTATTGGCCTTGGATTATTAATAAATTGTGTGTATTTTCCTGGTTTTGGTTAGCCTGACGTAGTCCGACTCAATTCTAGTCAGAATATGAGTCTGATACTGCTCCATAGAGCTGTGATTATGGGGCGTGTTTTGAATGAACCAGGAAAAAAAATGCCTCTGCACTCAATTGGATAGACCTACAACCAATAAGAGCAA
>NW_015150731.1:458437-459878 GCF_000732505.1 Cyprinodon variegatus
GATTCAAAGGAGACACCTTGCAAAACATGAAATTCTCCTTTTTATAACCCCTATAATGGTAAATCTCCTTTACTCACACACTGATTGTGGCAAGCTACATTGTAGCCACAGTTGCAGTTTGTCTGCAGTGGGACCTATCCTGTCTCTTGGCTGTACTTGGAACACCTCAGACTTCCTTCAGAGGAGCTGAAAGAGGTCTCATGGCAGAAAGAAGTCTGGGTGTCTCTGCTGACACTGCTGCACATCCAAACCTAGTCATGGATAACTCAATTTTTTTTTTATAAATGTAAGTATAATTCAGAGGCTCTTTTTATCTGTGCTATAATTAAAGGGATCCATTTTTCATTTTTCCTAAAAATAGTGGTATCATCACACAGTTATCAAATGACAACCAAATATATCCAATGGCTTGATATCTTGGTCAATGTTAAGAAAAAAAGTCAATAACTCTGCAGCTAAAATAAAAGGAGAGCAGAGGCAACCCTGTGGGATTTCCCGTTGCACTTCAAACCTTCTAGTTGTTCCTTGAGAAAGAGGGACTGAACTATCAATATCCTTTTATATTACATTAATCACTATAAGCCTTTCACCAAAGCCAAAATACTCTAAGGATTTAAGGGATATTCTATACAATCAAAAGCTTTAAATAAATAAATTGAACTTAATTTCTCCATTGTGAGATCAATAAACACTGCATTTAACCCATCGCCTTGGGGAGCAGTGGGCCGCCACTGTGCAGCGCCCAGGGAGCAATCAGGGGTTAAGAGTCTTGCTCATAGACCCAGAGTGGCAGTCTCAAAGTGGTTTCAGTGGGTTTCAAATTCAAGCTCTCAGGATTCCAAACTCTATGCCCTAACCACTAGGCTACCACTCCCACAATAAGAAATACAAAAAAGGACTTAAAAAAAAGAAACAAAGATTTTATAATTATAGCCTATTAGGTCAAGAACCAATCTAATATTGTTGTGCAGAGCCCAATCCTTATTGAATCCTGATTGGGTTTCACACACTATCTGTCCCAAATCAGTTTTCAGTCGATTGGAGAATATAATGGTAAATAATTTGTAATCTACATTCAATATAGTTATTGGCCTTGGATTATTAATAAATTATCTGCCTTTTCCTGGTTTTGATACCAAAGTAATCACTCTTTATTTCATAGTTGCCATTAAAATATAATTTTCAGTAGCCTATATTCTTTTAAGTCTTTGAATTATAAATTGGTTTTCTTCCAAGAAAAACTTATGGAAACTGGAAGTCAATAATCTTGAACAGGTGATTTGCCTACAGACATTTGTTTTATTGCAGAATCTAATTCTACGATTGTCATGGTCTTGGTTCTGTTGTTTTTTACTTTGCTGCTTGTTTTCTAGTTTTATTGGTTTAATTCCAGTTTTGTTGTAATTTCTAGATTTATGTTAGTCAGGGGCGGATCTAGAAA
>NW_015150731.1:460050-468901 GCF_000732505.1 Cyprinodon variegatus
ATTAGTTGTATTTTTGCAGTCCTGCCTTGGTTTACTGTTTTGCCCCATTAAACTGCAAGAAATCTCCCCAGCCTCTCTGCCTCTGCATTTGGGTCCTCAAACAACAACTAAACCCTGACAACAATTTTTATTTCAGAGTTGCTTAAGGTTTCGTATGTGAAGCCAATTCTAGAAATGTTTTATTTAATGTTTTCCAGAAAGGATATTGAAGCAAAGATGAGAGTAGACTGAGTTCATAGAGAGACATCATTGATTTTTCAGCTTGGGATCACAAGGAGAGACTAAAGTTGAGAAATCTTGTTGAGATCTTTTCTGAACTAAATGGAGACTAAATCGAGCTTTAGTACATCTAATTGGTTATTGCATCTTATGAGACACAGGACACATGGACGTTAGTCTTATTTTGGTTTCACACATCTCATAACTGTCAAAGAGAAGTACATGGAACATTCAGCTTTTCCTTTTTTCTGTGCTGTTTTAATTTTAAAAGTTGAACCTTACTGTTGGACTGATGGTGGTGTCGGTGTAGTTTTTTTCATTGTTTAACAGTCAGACCATGTTTGAACACAGGTTTAAGTCTGTTGATTAACTATAAATGATAACAATTAGTAATAACATATCTTGCTTTGATTACTGTAGAGTTTGCTGTCGACATTTTGTAATTTACAGTTTGCATTGCCTGCCTTGAGGCCAGTAAAACCCACCAGAGAAGCCTGACTGTGAGAGAAAGTGAGTGGGAGAGGCAGTAGGGGGGATTTTATGATTAGTGTGTGCAGTTTAATGGGCTCTGGAGTGCTGCTCTCAGCGCCCGCCATCCTAATGGTGTGTAGGTCATGCTATACAGATGTGTAAGAGCAGAACTATTCAGGCACATGCGTATTCATGCAAAGCATATCCTCAGGTTATTTAATACTTTAAATTTAGCAAGCATATTTTTTTTTTGTCCTGAGAGGGGGTAAATATAAGGCTCCACAGTAGTGTAGATTGTAGGACTGTTGCCTTGTAGCAAGAAGGTCCTGGGTTAAATTCCTGATCTGATGTATTTATGCATGGAGTTTGCATGTTCTCCCTGTGCATAGGTGGGTTCTCTCTGGATACTCTGTCTTTCTCCCAGAGTCCAAACATGACTGTTAGGTTAACTGCTGCTCTAAATTGACTGAAGTGTGAGTGTGTGTGAATGGTTGTGTGTCTCTGTGTTGCCCTGTGGTGGACTGCTGTCCTGTCCAGGGTGTAGTCCACCTTTCACCCATAGACTGGCAGAGATAGGCACCCGCCCCACAGCTACACTTAGGGATAAGAGGAAAAAGATGGATGGAAGTCAATGTTATGTTTTCTACTTAATAATAATAATAATAATAATAATACATTTTATTTGTATTGCACTTTACATTTAAAAAAAATCTCAAAGTGCTACAAAATTCATAGTTAAAACAAAACCGTATAATAAAAACAGTATACATAGTTAAAATGAGACTTCTTATCCATTTACATGATACACAGCTCTACATTTGGTCACATCAACCTCATTTGTTTTTGGACTAACCTAATCAAAGGTTGTATCCAATCACTGTTCCTAATGCCAGCAATTCCCAACTAAATATTCAGAAGGACTGTCTTTATTCTGTACCTTAAGAAAGGGACAATTAGGTTAAGCAAGTTACTATAACATTAAGAAATTGACCACAGTGAATTTTTAAATGTTTCTAAAAATCAAAGATTTAACATATAAAGTTCTGAAATAATTCATATCTTTCCCTGCAGATAATGTTTTTATATGGTGATCACTGACATGCTAGGGTAACACCACCATGCTTACTGTCTGTTTTTACTTCCTCTGACTGACAATATTATAATACCTGTTAAACATGTGAGGAAAAATGTACAGATATATTGGTCTTGCTTCTTTCTAAACTCTTTGCTGTTTTTTAACCTAATAAATTTAAATTGTGTTTCAACTGCTCTCCGCGTAGCTCTCATCTACACCTATAACTATGTATGGAACAGGTCCCATGATACAGAGAGCGAAGAAGCAGCAATGGGTAATTCGGCCTCTTTTTTACTGAGGAAAGTATGGCAAAGAGTGAAGAACAGAAACTATGAGGAAAAACCCAGTTATATTAACAAAATCATGTGGAAGGGGATGATTTGTTCTTTCAAGCTGTCACACAGATCATACAATGACCAAGAATAGTTGCTGCTTTACTTTAGGAGCGTGGCTGCAATAAATTGTTCACACTAAACCAGCAACAGGGAGCAGGAGTTTGATCCAGATAAATTCTATTCATTCATATCGAGCACCTATTCTCAATATTTTATCTGAAAGGACCAACTCATACTGAGATATTGCAAGTTGATAAACAACATGTTAGGGTAAGTGAACGTCATCAATAAAATTCATTAACAGGTTTTTGATCCGAGGAAACCCAGAACATTCCCTCCTCCTGGATGAGCATGTAGCAACATTAGATGCTAACTTGCATTGGGCCATGTCTTTCAGCAATCTCTCATACGAAGCATGACTGTAGTCCAGTCTTAATTCATAAAAAAAAATCCTTAATCAGGGCTCATATCTGAGCCTACATGCTGGACCAGGTCCTCCCTACAGGGCACAAATAACAGTAAACCATTATTGTCCCAGCCAGCCTTTTAAGGGTGGGCCCGCCTCACTTCACTGACCACTAGAGCAGGCACCACAACCCACATAATCCTGTATGCATACACAGGCACACAGCATGAATGGATGGATGGGCTAACCGTGTTTAGCAAACTTGTTGTGAAAGTAAACTTTTTTGACAAAATAATAAAAGTGCATATTTAGCTATTTTCCTAAGTGAAACAAACTAAAATATGTATCTAATTAGTTATATTATCTGTCTAATGATAACCGTATGAATTAGACAAACATGGGTACAAGAGTTAATGTATAGAAGCTTGTTGCTTTTTGAAGTAACTTCTCTGAAAAATTGTAAAAAAGAAATTGCTTTAAAACATCAACTGACAACAAAATTGTGTTGGTACAGTTCTGATCATTTTCTTTTTTTATTATTACCAAGGCCAGTGATCCCCTACAACAATCATTCACCCAGAAATGATTTAGACCAGATTTCCTATTTTTTATTCACTAGAGGGCCATAAATCAGCCAAAAAACCTCAAACCTCTAAGCAGGAAGGCCAATTGGTAGCTTGGCTGAAGGCAAACAGCCTACTCAGTCTCTATGACACATCTGAAAAGGAAATCTGAAAGGCATTACCAGGCATGAGGTCATTCATTTATGTGCACTCTGTCATTGTATTTCTGTAGAAGGGTAAGAGGAGGAGTGGGACTGATATGGAAAGACCATGTGGAAAACATTTGGCAACCTGGTGATCTGATACTAAATCTAGGGTTGACCTTTTAATAGCTGAAGAGGTAAAGAACATCTCCTTGACCCTTCGGAATGGGAATAAATACACATTCCTGTACATAAACACACACACACGCATAAACACACATGTTGGTTTCAGCCTACATGCATGTGGAAGTGATCTGGAAACATAATTAGCTGAAAGTGGGGGTGGAAGGAAGGGGAAGGGTGAAATTGGATGATAGGTTCCCCTGATTGAGGGGAAATGGGAAACAGGCTCAAACCAATGGTACCCTTTAGCCTTACACCGATATGAACACGCTGCAACTAAAATACTGGATTAGAATAACATGTTTTAGAGATCGACTGTCACTTGGAGCAGATCCATCCATGGGATTATGGTATCCATCTTTTTGATTTAAATGTTGGAGTTTAGAAGCTGTATTTATGGAGGGAATCATGTACTAATCTAAGTTTACTCATTTTTCCTTTTGTGTCTACCCTTTTGAGCCACATAGACGTCTGTCGCTGGAACTAGTTTTTAGTGTTTGAAAGATAAGAAGTATCTTGAGGACTTCTATAAAATGAGAAAGCCAACCTTAAATCCATTGAATTGTTAAAAGGCTTTTTCTTAGACAATGTTAAAAATCTGACCCAATTATATAAAAAAGTTGATCAGTTTTATCACGGTGCCTTAATGCATCTCATAAAAAATGATTTTGCATTGCATTATTCTGTATGTGTTTGGATCGATCAAAGATCGAAAGAGTTTTGTTATATTCTGAAATATTCTCTTTCTACCAACAAAACCTGTAACAATTCCTTAAAAAAGCAGGAATATTAAACACTTCAAAATGAAATATTTAATCAGACTTTGCAAAACAAGACACATCATGTATTTAATTGGATGTGAAGGAGTCACTTTTTTGTAAAATATTCTTCTGTTTTTTTTGTTTGTTTTTTCATCTGTTTTAATTATTTAGTTTAGGGCTGAAACTTTTATTGTAATTAATTGATCATTCAATAATCGACTAATTCAGTAAGCGATTAATCGTTAGCAGGAGTATAGAGACTCTGAAACATACCTTTAGCTGACAGAGCAACCCATGATAGCAGTAATTATACAGAATTTGTAAAATAATGTTTACATTTTTGCATTTAAGATAAAAGAAACCCTTAGTCCTTCAATATGTTCTATCAGAACTTCTCAAAGAGAAAAGTTTCATCTGGTTTAAATTCTGTAAAGAAAAATCTTCCTTACAGAAATGTTGCTTTCTGACTATTAATCGAAAAAAAAAATACAGATTCATTAATTGGCAAAATGATTGTTAGTTGCAGACCTAATTTAGTTTCTGACAGCTACTTTTTGGTGTTAGTATGAAAGATAATTACATACAGTATCTTAAAGGTATGGAGAATGATCTTTTATTTCTGGGTGGATCATCCAAACAAGTGGACCTCCTAATTGTCAATCATTCTGCTGATATGTTACGTAAGGCCGTCCTATATGCTCGTCCAGTTACCTAACTTTTTCTGTGCATGCACACTTTCAGGTGCATATGTGTGGTAAGCTACAGTTTCAGACATTGAAGCTCAACTTTCTCAATGCGGTTCTTTGAAAATGGCCGAAGGTCATAAGCCAAAAAGAGTCTACAAGTGATTGAGAAGAAAAGAAAGGCCTCAGAAGAGGCAGAAATATCCCGGAATGCTTTGCGAGGAGAGCTCTCCTCGCAAAGCATTGTGGGATTTGGTGTCACAGTGGCCTGCTGTCACTCCCCGACAGTGGCGACTAATAACAAAGACGCCACAGACACCACGCAGTGGAGTAGGAGTTACATGGCCAACGGGGCAAAAAGCAGTGATCATCCATCTGATCGCTAAGTTAACGGAGCCCACTATATAGTCTTCACTCTATATAGTGATTGCGGGATTAAGGGGTTAGGGCGGACATTCGGGCACAGTAAGCTTGTATGAGCTATGAGAACAACAACCTTTAAATAGAGCGTGCACAAGGAGAAATGGGCTCATGCATGCTCTCATTTTTTTTAAGTGGCGAAAATCACCCAGATTACCTTTAAGTATTTACACTTTTTTTTCATTTTGTCATGGAACAGCTGCGAAATGTAATGATTATTCTGGGATTGTGAGATAAATCAACAGTAAATTATTAGAAATTAAGGCCAAAATAAAAAGGTTTCACAATTTTTCTATTTTTTTAGTTTTTTGCAATTTTCATCTGGTGTTATAATCATACCCAAAAGTGAAGCTTCTAGAAAAATGCAGCGTTGCATTTTTGCTTAGAAGCTCAAGCTCAGTATGATTTATTGGAGAGAATACTCTACTTAAAAAATAAATACTAATTCAAACAAAAAAAAACTCAAACACCAGATTTTGGTGTCATAGCATAAATACCTTACAGCTAAAGTTGATGGTTTGAATGAACAGTTTTTCTTCTAACTCTTGTCAGCTGATTTTAACAAACAATAAAGTAATTTAGATTTTATTTATCTGGTATCGTGTTTATAAAAGATTATACAGTTTATATAAAATTTAAATCTATATTATTTACCCAAGTAATGATAATTGAAATATGAATCCAGAAAAGAAAAGTGTCTAGCCCCAAAAAGCGTCTCCCAAATCAGACCCTGTTCACCTTCTCATGGGACTGACTCCATGTCCTCCTTTAAAATCAAAACTTTTAAAAAAAGAATACAGAGGAACATACTAAAAGGAAACCAAGCAAATGTCTGAATGGGTGTTCTCTATGGAGAAGAAAATTAATTTATCAGTCAGAAACCCCTTCCAGCTAAGTGTGTTTTTTTTTAAACCTGGGGGGTCCTAAATGTCCCATGTTGTTAGTCCAGCCAAAAACATCTATGGACATACATACGGCAAAACTATCTGTCATAAATAGGTGGTTATATTGTGCACTCATTCCTTTTACTTATGTATTGCAATTCCCATAAATAATTATCAATGGGTGTGCAATAGTACTACAAGAGTACCCTACAAGTCCAATTACCTGACATACTCTGCTTTTAACCTTTTGTATTGACCCGTGAGAAGATGTGAGATTCCTTTTCTCGTATAGACTAAGAGGAAAAAAACAATTAGACCTCCCCCTGATGCCATTTTGGGTTTCCCAGTTACTCCCAGCAACCACACGTCAGTTACACTTGATTGGCAGACAGGATCTTTTCTCTGTTTGTATAGCTGAAAGGTTGTTTAATGTCTGGCGTTAACTGCAATACAAGGTTAAATAAGGTCTTTAAATTGCTTGTCCTTGCCAGAGCTTAATTGCCTTTTATTGACTTTGGTAAAGTCTTGCAGACTTGGAATAATTGTCCACTTTCTAATCATGCAACGGTTTTTGTCCTTTTTTTCTATTTTCTTTTTTGACTTTGAAAGTAAATAGATGTTGATTTGAAAACCAAGATGTTTAGTGAATAATTAACTTTTGGCCTTGATTAACAGAAGTCTCACATAAAATGTTCCAGAAAGGTCATTGACCTTTTCCTCAATCAAAAGGCTGAACTGTCTAATGAAAAATACGACGCTGAAATAGAAATGGACAAGAATTACCGTATTTTCTGGACTATAAGTTGCAAGTTCATATTTTGACCGAGGTTGCGACTTATACTCTTGAGCTACTTATGTTAAATTGATTAAATAAAATAACACATAATTATATGATTTCACGTGTTATTTTCACTTTAAACCACAAGAAGGTGCTCTAGGGCTGTGTTGATAATTTCAACATTGGAGTTAACTTATAAAAAAAACCTAAAAGGGCTTAACCAAAAATGGCACCAAAAAAAATCTTATTTTACATATTACAAGCTGCAATAGAAAACTATGCAGACAAAAACGGTAATCGAGCAGCAGAAAGAAAGTTTGGAGTTAGCAGAGTTGTCTAAAAGTGACAAGGATGAAGATTTCATTGGATTTAGCAATTTGGAGTGACAAGGATGGTTTGATAAACGTGTTAGCATGTTATTTATTCTATAGTTATCTGAATAACTGTTAACATTTTATGTTAACATACCAGGCACATTCTCAGTTTTTTGTTTATGTGTCCATAATGTTAGAACACTGTACTGTATTCAGCCTGAAAAAAAAGGGCTTTTTTGTTTTGCTTTACTAAAGATGAGTACCAAAAATGTAACATCAAACCAAGCTAATCAACAAAATAAGCCAGACCATTGGCTGCAGCTGGCATGAGTAAAATGATTCAGATAAAATTAAACAGAATGATTGAAAACTCTTTGTAAGGCACTGATCTCCCGTCCTCCAGGGATCAACAGGGCTTCATCTGCAGATGGTTTTAGAACTGATCTGTGACCTTTAGTTTATCTTCAGATAGTTTGTTATTGGAAGTAGAGTTATAAGTTGTTTAGCTGTTTTACGGTTGTGATTTATGAGCATAGATTTCGGTGTACTTTTCTACCACTCAGTTTGGATTTATGAAAGTTCCTCATTATAACAAGTAAGAGGCAGTAAAAGGAAAACTGAATGAGACAAGATCTGCATGATCTGAGAATGATGGAGGAAGAGATAACCACCTCTTTAATGTTCATGTATTAGGGTTTTTTACTTGTAGCTCCAAATATTGTGATTAGCCTTTTTAGTATTTAATCAGATGAGATAACAACAAAAGTAGTAATAATAATCATCATCAGTATAATCATCATGTATGATGAGATGATATGTGTTTGGAAAGGATTTTGATTATATTATGTCCCTGTTATAGATCAGTCTAAGATTGATAAGGAGAGAAATAAGATTAAATAGAAGTGGAGGAAAATGGGAAAAGTGATGGAAAGAATGGATAAAGAGAAGGATAGAAGAAAAATCTACTTAGAATAAGTAAAATAGATGGAAAAGTAGAAGCCAGCTACAAAGAAAAGAAGATGGGCAGAGACAGAGAAGACTGAATGACCAGATGGCACTAATAACGACAATTTTTGATAGATTCTATTAAACTTGGGAATAGGTGAGGCACATTCCTGGATTTAAATTTTTTGCTGTTTATATATAAAAGCAATATCTAAAACTGGATGAAAGCATCACTGTCCCCATTCCCTAGTTTAATTTTGATGATACGTATTTATTTTGACAAGCTGGAAATGTCCCCAGATTGGATTTCAGGAATCTGGTCACCTGACCATGTTAAAAAGAGGGAGAGCTGGGTAGTGCTGTAGCTAGCTGCGCTCAGTAGACAGCAGGTTAGCCTATTTTAGCTCGGTCAGTTAGCCTTATTAAGTTACACTACTTTGAACTTTCTTTAAACAACAACCGTTCATTTTCTACAAGTAGAATAGCTGTTTCCTTTGTCTAAAATCTCTACAAAAGTCATTTATTTAAGATGTTCCATTTTCCTCCCCTGCCCTCAGATCTTTTTTTTTTTTTTTTTTACAGTGTCCTGTCTGGCAATGTGACAATAAGAATAGTTGTCTTGACGCCAAAAAGAGCCCAACAGATTTTACTTTCACAAGTGTAGCAGTATG
>NW_015150731.1:468933-485905 GCF_000732505.1 Cyprinodon variegatus
GAATGGATAAAGAGAAGGATAGAAGAAAAATCTACTTAGAATAAGTAAAATAGATGGAAAAGTAGAAGTCAGCTACAAAGAAAAGGAGATGGGCAGAGACAGAGAAGACTGAATGACCAGATGGCACTAATAAAGATTCTATTAAACTTAGGAATAGGTGAGGCACATTCCTGGATTTAAAATTTTTTGCTGTTTATATATAAAAGCAATATCTAAAAATGTATGAAAGGATCACTGTCCGCATTCCCTAGTTTAATTTTGATGATACGTATTTATTTTTACAAGCTGGAAATGTCCCCAGATTGGATTTCAGGAATCTGGTCACCTGACCATGTTAAAAAGAGGGAGAGCTGGGTAGT
Source organism: Cyprinodon variegatus (assembly GCF_000732505.1). NCBI lineage: Eukaryota > Metazoa > Chordata > Actinopteri > Cyprinodontiformes > Cyprinodontidae > Cyprinodon > Cyprinodon variegatus. The sequence goes on from NW_015150731.1 coordinate 469,293, forward strand.
GCTGTAGCTAGCTGTGCTCAATAGCTAACAGGTTGGCCTTCCTTTGTCTAAAATCTATACAAAAGTCATTTCTTTAAGAGTTCGTCCTCCCCTGCCCTCAGATCTTAATAAAGAGAATTAGAAGAAGCACTGAGAGTTTTGGTGTCACCTTGGTAAATGGCAGAGCTCAGTCTTAATGCAATACTTTTCTTCATGAGTGACTATGATTGTTTTCTACTTTCTGCTACTTTAGATTGGCAATTAAATGTAAAATAATTGCAAATATATGTAATAATGTGTTTAGACTAAAAAAGAGATCTTATTCTTAAGAAATAGGTGTAGTACAGTTTGTCCAATTGGCGTTGACATATGATGACGTTATAAGAAGGGGCAGGGCCCAGATCAGATCTGACTACCCGAGTAGATCTGGTACCTACTCCGGCAGTAGCATCCATGTGTACTTCCATAAACACAGAGTACTCTTCCTACTTATGATGTCATTGCCCTCTTCTGTGCATGCTGGACACTTAAGTTGTGTAACTGCAGTTCATGCAGGAGATCACATAAAAGTCACTTTTTGGGAAATTTGAACAACCACACAGTAATATCAGATTTTACAAAAACATCAGAATTGAGCATCAAGGCCTGGAATGTGAACCTAGGCTTAGATGTGACTCTCACAAACACATTGTATGAGCTCATTTGCAAAGTTTGACTCCCGCTAGTTACCTAATTTAGCCATTTGAGCCAAGTGTTTAGGGTGGGGCATATATCTAAAAATTTCAGGATACCTGCCCTCAAGGAATAAAGTTCTAGGCCACTGCTGTAACATATTTTGGAGCTAAGCTGTTTAATGATTTATAGAACAAAAAAAAAATTCAAAGTCTGTTTTCTAAGAGATAGGGAGCAAATGTTACAATTTCAAAACTGGGGAAATGTGTTCCACTTTCTAAGTTTTAGAGAGGACACGGGCAGCAGCATTCTCGATCTACTGTAGGTGTCTGATTATCTTTTTAGGGACCCTCATGAAGACATTGCAGTAATTGATTATGGCTAATCCGGACCCAACCCGATTTAAAAAATTTATAAATTACAGCATGTTGTCGGATGACAGTGTCTAACTTTACTTGCACCGTTTCTCCTGTTAATACGGTAAAGGAGCGCCGGGACCAGGCTATATGTTAGCCAATGAGCTGTGTCAGTTTGGGTCACTCCTTCGAGCCCCTTCTAGACACAGAAGGCAAACCTGTGGCAAGCCGGGCGATGGGAAAGAAGGAGAAGATGAAGAGAAATGGTGTGCTCAAAGATGACCCTGCACATTTTGAGTATGTTACTGCTGTGAAGCAGGATTCTCCACCATGAATATAATCAAAAATAAATATCGATCCAGGCTCAAAATGAGCACCTTGATATAGTGCTTGAGAATGGCTTTGTCGCCATTCAAAACCAGGTTTAAAGCCTTTCAGGGCAGCTTAAAGCCCACTTCTCTCATTGAGCCGGGAAAAAGGAAGAAATAACAAACGGTCAGTTCAGGTGTCTTATAAAATAAGTGTCTGAACTGACAATTCTCTATTTCAAAAGACACTTTAGAGTTTAAAATGGAAAAAACATTTTTTATATATATTTCATTATTTAAAAATTCAATGTATAACATGGATGCCGTAAAAACCATGCTTTTTTATTTCAGTGTTAAATTCTGTTTAAAGTAACAGATTATAATTAAAAATGTCTCTAGACCTTTACTGGTTGTTGATTTTCTTTATTCGGACCCCGCTAATTTTGAATTGATTACCCTGGATTCTACTAAACATGAATGCATGATTTAGTTTTTCAAGGTCCTGCTGAGATGTTAGACGTGTAATCCTTCTTTAGGTGATAGAAGGTTGACTTTGTTACTTTCTTTACGTGCCTCTGAAGATTCAGGTCTGAGTCAATCACTAAACCCAGATTTTCAGCCTGATTGGTGGTTTTAGTTATATTATTTGAAGCTTTTGAATGGTTTTCCTTCTATTTAAAAATTATTACTTTTGGTTAAATGCTGGTAAACTGACATTGATTTCTCCTACCTATTTACCAAGCACATTAATGGCTTCATAGTCATATGGTGATATCATAATGTATGGCTGTGTGTTGTCTGGATAGTTATGGTATATCAAAGTTAGGAGGAGTATGTAGATATTTATAGGACGGACACTAAGATGGACCCTTGGGGAACGCCACATGTGATTTTTGTGGTCTTCAGATATTCGTTGTAATGTATATCAAACTATGAACATAATTGATTTATGCTTGTCTTGAAATAAGATATTGTGAATTGGTAATATATAAATAAGCTGGGTTTAATTAACTTTATGGCTATCATGACTTCAATAAAACTGGGAATGGTGGAATGGCGACCATCTTAAAGACCTTAAAATGAAAGGACATTTAAGCAGTCCTTCATGAATGGCGAATACAATGTCTGAAGTGAAATCAGTAGCACTGATACTTTTTGTTTTCTTAAGCTCCAGTTCAGTTTGTCCTTACGTTCGACCATAAACTGATAAAATAAAGATGTAACGTTGGCCTCTTTGTGTTATGGTTTAAAGAGTATGACTTGAAAGACTACCAAAGAATTTTAAGTGTCTGAGCTTTTGACACTCTGGCTACTTAGCTTTCACATGTGTGTCTGTTTAAGCTCATCAGGCGGGGAACTTTGACTAGACGACAAGATTTAAGATTCTGATTGGAAAAATAAACCACCTCTGATTTAGAAAGGAGTAAAAATTCAGTCATGATTAACACCACATGTCAGCTTGTCATCATGTAACACAGCTTTGCAAGTTTGGTGTTTCTTTCTTGTCCAATGGCAAGTCATGTGTAGCTGCTCTCATGTATCTATCAAATACAACAAATGAGTTCATTTTAATGTTTATTCCTCAGTTTGTATAGTCAAGGCCACAGTGGTCAGTCCAGATGACTCAGTCCATAATGGTTTAGTTGCTTCCAGAAACTTTTTGACAGGTCTTTTTCATTCAAACATCAACAGTTTGAATTTCATTGTTTTCTGTGAAAGTTTCACCCAAACGTTGGAAATGAGGAATGTGATTAAGTCAGTGACTGATACCGATGCTAGAAAACAGTTGATTGATCCTGCACTCAGTGAGATTTGATATACTGCAGCACTACAAGTGTATAAACTTTTACATAAAAGGGTTCAATACGGAAACCATTTTCATAGTTTTTTCATAACAAAAAGTTGCCTTGTATTTCAATACGCTTGATTTGCTTAACTTACTCATAGATAGATGCTCTATGTAGGATTTTAATATCTATACAAGCTTAAAAAAAAGTACAGAGAGAAGCAATTTAATTCCAGAAATTTTGATTTTATTTTGATTTTTGAGAACCTGAATACATTAGATCGCAACATTGTTCCACCTAAATACTAGAAATACTACAGATATTATACTTTGTTGATAAGTCATGAAAATATGCCTCCGATCAAAATATTCTCAACAGGTTGAGCGTATTTTTACTGAAACTTCCATTAGAAAGCAACTGTTGTAATCTGTGTGCAGTGATATTTAAAGTTTTACTTTTCCTTTACTTCTAGGTCTTTTTGTTTAAAAAAATCTGCTTTGCCTAAATGTTTTTATAAAGCTCGAGTTGTGGTCAGACCTGTGTACAGTAATCATATGATTGTTTAGACACATTAAACAAAGAGCCCAGCTTACAAAGCATGTAGAGCAAAATGGTTATTGTAGCTGTGATTATGAAAACAGAAAAGCGATTGCAAACTAAATGCTGCCACCTGTGGTAATTTATTTGTATTACAAATACCTTTTTTCTTCTCTTTCACTAGTAGTACTTTATTAGTTTCTTGATCCGGCTTTACATTTATGGAGGACCAATCCTGCCATAATTAAAAATAAATACAGAAATAAATAAATGCTCCTAAACTAAATAAGCATACAATTAATTCCCCCCAAAAAATACAATAATCAAGATAGAAATTTAATTATAGAGTGAATCGTAAATGCATATATCTCTTTTAATTAGCTTCTTTGTTTTTTACCCTTTGTAATACTTACCTTATTTATTTATTACATGTTATAATCTTCAGCTTTTTTTATTTATTTATTAATTATTTCTTTAAGTATTTATTTATGTGCATAATATTTTTCTGGTTTATTCTTCCCTTGTATTTTTTTACCCTAGTTATTTCTTCGCCGCTATTTCTTTCTGCCTGCCCTTTTTACGTTTCTGTATGCATTTCTGCTTTATTATGCAAATTAAGAGGTGTGTGTCTTAGAGGGTTAAAGTTATAAGTGTTGACTTTATTATTTTTCGTTTGGACACTCTGAAAGACCGTGTGTTTCAGTTAGCGGCACACGTGGACACAGATGTCGACAATGTAGTTTTTCAGAATATGGAGGAAGCGGCCCAAATTCTTATCTCAGTCACTAAGGACAGCGGTGAAGTTGGTTTAAAGTTGGATGTTGGATATTCAAGCTCTGCGAAGTCAGCGGAATCTAGCAAATGCTTGATCCGACTGAGGGACTCCGATACATTTTTATTCAATCATGGCAGGATTGGTCCTCTATACACATTATGAAATCAGAAGTTTAAGTGAGAGCATAGAGTATCACTAATAATGACAAACATAAAAACTGTGGGTTTTTTACATGAGCCATTTTATGATGGCAAGAGGGCTGCAGCTTTTCAGGGTTGTTTTAAGTTAAATTTCAATCATTTTATTTATGTAGCCCAATTCACAACTCTTTTATAGTCAATTTCAACTAATCATCCAGACTGAAAATTAAAAAGTTTCATATTTAAGGAAACTCAATAGTTTGCATTGATTCATTAACGGAGTATGTATTAATAACATAAACTTTAATAAAACTTTAATTAAAAACTTTAATTTTTTTTTATAAACTGCAATTTAAAAAAAGATATGGCGGACCATCGGGGGACAGTATGAGTAGCACACAGCCAATCCAAAACCTGGAAACAAAACACATGACTCTGAAACAAGGAAATAAACAAGGCTGCTGCGTTTGATCCTAAAGCCTGTTAGTGTCAGCATTATTCACTCTGTCCATTTTCTTTCCAGTCGATGGAATATATTTGCCATTTATAGGAAGAATGAGGTCGGCTCTGCTTCACGTAATGGTGATTTTCATATTTTGTGTTGCTCTGGCAAATACGAACCTGTTCAGTGAAGTTGAAGTGGACTTGAACTATGAGCATTATGCAGAAAACAGGGCTGAAAACCTGCCTGCGTTCTTAGCAATGCCCTTCAACTGTGTGGTTAACCTTGGTTATATCTTCATGGGACTGTACTGGCTGCTCTGGAGCAAAGCCGCTAATGAAACGGAGCAAAGCTGCTACCTGAGGCAGGTCTTTGCCCTCATGGCTGTGTTTTACGCACCGGTACAGTGGACGCGCCTCGCAACGCTCCGGCGCGCTCCCGCGGTGCTGGACCAGTGGCTCACTTTGCCGATCTTTGCGTGGGTTCCTGCGTGGATTGACTACATAGAGCGCGCGCCAGGGAAGTGGCGCCCGGCACGCGCAGCGGTCATTGAACTCTGCTCCGTTGCCAGCTACGGCCTGGCTCTTGCTCACGCGCGAGGCTTCGAGGTGGCGCTGGGATGTCACGTGGCCATAGCTCTGTACAGAGGGATTCGCGTGCAACTGAAGCGCGGGGACGCGCGCACAATGGGCTACCTCCAGCTGGCTGTGATGTCCTGTGCCGGATTCGTGGTGCTAAAGCTGTTGGATCACTGGCTGGCTCAGCACTGGATCTTCCAGAGACTGACGGGACACTTCTGGTCTAAAGTGTGTGACGTGCTGCAGTTTCATTACAGCTTCTGTTTCCTGACTGCACTAACAGACAAGGCACAGAGGAAATCTGCAGCACAGCGGAAATGATCAGGATAATGAATCTCTTGCAATAGTGCCTTTATTGTCATTATAGAAATGTGTGAGATTAAAAAGATGCTCCTCAGCAGTTGAGGGATAGAATGAAATACATAACACAGCAACTTCACCAACATTCATGTAAACCTGCAGATAGCTTACCTCCTGATTAACCTCCAATAGGCCTTAATCCTAATAAAACAGTCATGTTACAGGCTTTTCTTTAATGGTATCATTTCTGGTTTGTAATAACTCTTTACATTTTTCATGTAGCATCAGTTTAGAAAGAAGTGTGTGTGTGTGTATATATATATATATATATATATATATATATATATATATATATATATATATATATATAAAATTTATATGTGAAGTGTCTAAATGAATAGCACTATAATTTTAATTAAGTTGTACATGAAAGAATACAACATAAAATGCTTCCAGCATTAACAAAAAAGCAACTTAAAGGGCTTTGAATGATAAAAAACAAAGCAAATAATTTTAACAGCTAAAACATTTTTGATTAATATAACATTTATCAGCCCTGCGATGGACTGGTGACCCATCCAAGGTGTACCCCACCTCTCGCCCATAGACAGCTGGAGATGGGCACCAGCACCCCTTGCAACCACAACAGAGATACGGCGTGACAGAAAATGGATGAATGGATGGATAACATTTATCATAAAATTAATTTTGAGGGTAAAACGAGTACAGACTTCAGACTTTAACATTAAAACTGGTTGTGTGTGATCAGAAGGAATTCACTGAAAACAAAGTTTATCAGGATCTTCTCAACCTGCCATCCCCAGCAGAAACATCCAGTGCATCGCCAGGCAGCAAGCCCAGTCTGAGATTTTCGCTTCACTTCTATGAAAAAGTGGGTGTTCCTCAAGGTAATATTGTGTGGTCTGACCGATTTATTTGGTTCTTTTTTTTTTTTAAGCTAAAAACCCTGCGGCTTCTCCCTGTGGTCTCTTTATTTGTCCTAGCTTGCTCCACACTGACGAAGCTCATCATCCAATAATCCTGTAATCATGGCCTCACTTTGAGACCATGGCTGTTACACACAAAAATGTCTGTCAGGTTTATTTTAAATAGTGCTGTTAAATCCTCTTCTTTCCCCGAAAAAAGTCAAAGTCAGACACTCTACAGTAAAGGAGATACAAATGGTAACTGAACTTTCCTTTTCAGTTTTATTTCTCATAAGTCTTTGCAACAGAAAAAAAACTTAACTCATTACAATAAAAACATTTGAATGGTTGAAGCTTATGATTTAAGTGTAAACCGCAGCCTTAGAAAAAACAACATATACCTATAAACTATTTCTATATAAACACTTGTGTGGAATGGATGTTGCTTTGGGCTTAAACATATGGGATAAATTATTCCATCATATCTAATCTAACTTAGGGTAAAACGATGTGCAATATTTAAAGTAGAACCATGAAATTAGACGAGCGTTCATGTTTTAATAAGCTTCTCATTTATACAGTTTATTTGTAGGAAGTTGTCACAATGAAGTATTTCCATCTATGAAGCTGCTTCAACAAGAGCGCAACAGTTCTCAGCTGCCTCTACTTTCTTTCATTGCTTTATTGATCTTGAGTTCCTTTTCCACTTTCTGTCTGTAGTGAAATATGAGTGGGTGTGTGGATAGATAGACCACGCCAGTTTGCCAACATCTGCTTTAGATATTTCAGTACTTCTTCCTACAAACAACAAACGCCACATGGGCCGAACCATTTTAGGCTTCATTTTCACAGAAAGCGTTGCGGCCGTCCAGTCTGTAGGTGCAGATTTGTTTCTTCCTTTGTGTCATCTGCAAAATTAGAATGGGAAGAGTAAAAATAAGCACAGCCACACGAGACCTTTGTTCCTGTGTTGCTAATGTTGGTTAAAATAATAATTTTAACATCCATCATTCTGTCAGGGGAGGATTTTAAATATCTGACCTGCTGCTGCGTGTTAGCTAAACATTTTCTTTAGTTTGGAAAAGAAACCTCCTTCCTCCTTCTGTTTGTCCTGCGGCTCCTCCTTAGATGAGGTCGACTTTGTGCTGGATTCTGAGGTGCTGCTGCCCCCTCCTGGACAGAGAAGACATTTTATTAGGGGAGGGACCAACATGGCAGATCTCAACAACATTGGATCACTAAAGCTTGATTTGGACCAAATGGTTTACCTCTGATAAGAATTCAAAAGATAAAACTGTCAAATGTCCTTTTAAAGATTGTTCACTATCATACCTCACTGGTTATACACCATTGCTTAGTGTAATAATGTCTCAAAACAAACAGATGTGTTTTATAAATTGTAGAAGGTTGAATATTATACCAAAGAAGGCAAATTATTTCAGTACCAAAATATCTGGCTAACAATTCGGAAAAGCAACTTTAACTAGACTTTAAAAGACAGGGACATTTATTAAGGACAGGCTGAAACATCAGATCAAAGTTTCTGATGCTTAATGCTTTTCATTTTAGTGTGGAAAATCTGCAAATAGAAGCATCACATTAACTGGTCTGTAATGCTTTTAACTTAACAATCCTGCTTGTTTAATATTTTTATTGCAGATTCTTCCAAATATCCAACTCAAGTATTCCAACCCCCCTCCAAAAAGGGTGTAGCTGGGTGTTGGAATCGATATACTAATCAGTTAAAAGTCATTTTAGGTTTGAGTCGACATTATACAGGTTTATTTACACTAATACATCGGAACCATCTTACTGACCTGCTGAAGGGTTGACACCGTTGACAGACCCCTGAACATCCGTCTCCTCCTCTGCATAGCTAAGCAGCAGCGAACGCTGCCTTCGAGTTAACTTCCTGCAGGAAAAGGAGACAACATGAGAAGGCAGTATGAGCCAAATGAAACCAATTCTCACCAAAATCTCTCAAAATATGAACATGTTAATGAACCATTTTTTTAATATTTCTAAGTCAGGGTGACATATTAAAGAAGGCTATAATAATGATTAAAATTATTCCTAAGTTCATTGTATTTATTTATTTAAAAACTTTTAAACCTGGAAGGATTGTGAATAAAAATGACCCAAAGTTTATGTAATAAATAGGGAACTCTAAATGTATTCCTACAATGACAGATATAGATTTGAAGCATCAAATGAACAGGCAAAGATGATAAAATATGTAAGAGGAAAATTAATTTAAAAAGTAAATAAATGGTAGGCTGAAGCATGTTATTTAAGCCCCTCTATGTAAAGCTTTTTGCACATTTCCACTGGTGTTTATGCTGCTTTATCTTTGATGATAAGCTCCAAGTTTTCAGCTTTAAATGCCTCCTTTCCATCACCTTTATCTCCCATCATTGATTACTATCCGATTCAAGTCAATAATCTGATCAACTACAGAGTTGATATTACTTTGACAAGGAAGACGAAATCAAAATTGAGCGGAACAATGAAGCTTGATAGGGGTCAACACACATGTACGGGTCTTACGTAGGCACTTTAATCTTGATGTGAACATAATGATCTCCATAACTGTAGCTGTTCATCCTCCGAATGCCCTTCCCCTGTAACCGGATCACCTGATCAGCCTGACATCCGGAAGGGATCTGAAACAGACAACAGTTGGACTGATCAAGTCTGTGATATTAGAGTATACAACCATATAAGAAGTATAACCTGAGCTTTATTTTTTTTTTTTTATTATCACCCACAAAGAAACTGTGTATATTGGGGGAAACAGAGGAAAGCAGATTGTAACCATACCACATAAAACACACAAACATGATAGCAAAGAGTAAAATCAAAGACAGTTTAACTGGCACATTAAAGTCCAATGTGTGAAACGCTCCACAGATATTCTTAATGGGTAATCTGTATATGGCTCACTTACCGCTATGCTGATGGTCTCATACAGGCCCTGTGTTGTGGCTGTGCCTCCAAGTATGGCCTGGGCTACAGAGATTAAAGCATCTGAGTGGATGTCTGTTCCGTTTCGCCTAAATACAGGGCTTTTCTGGACCTGCAAGATCAAATATATCACAGTGTACAAATCCTGGATTGACTGACACACTTTATTATAGAAAAGTAAAATATGATTCATTATATAACAGCAAAAACGTTTTTAAAAAGACATCGGCGTTTGTTAAGAACTTACCCTAAATGTTATAAGAATTTCTTTTGATCCTACTGCCATGCGCACAGTCTGACCATTTTCCACGCCTGCAAAAAAATCAACACATTGGAGGCCTCAAACTTGATGCTAGCCTAGCCGAACACGAGCTAAACACAGGCGAGGAATCTCAAAAGAAAAGTTTTTTCACTCAAGACAAAGATTTCCAAACATATTAACTTGATTTATCCATCATCAGAAGGTAAGAACCCACCTGAAGGAACCGGCACCGTCACAGTCTGCCTCTTTTTGGTTTGGCCCGACCCTCGGCACAAAACGCAGGGTGTGTTTATGATGCTCCCTTTCCCACTGCATCGCCGACACGTGCTGCGCATCATGAAAGGACCGGTGCTGATGGTCTCCTGCAGCAGGATGGACAGATAAGTTCTCAGTGATGGTTCAACCTGAGGGGCTTAAAGGGCTCTGAATGTAGTCCAAAACTCACCACTCCTGTCCCGTTGCAGTACTGACACTGAGACACCCGAGTGCCCGGCTCATTGCCCCTCCCATCGCACCTTGGACAGTTGTCGTCAATGTTCACGCTCAGCTGCTTACTTGCTCCCTTCGCTGCCTCAGAAAAAGTGAGCTCCATTACATACTGTAGGAGAACAGAGGAGGATTCACTATAAAGCACATTTTAAAACAATTATTTTGTTTAATGTTACTAAAAAAGTTATTTTCAACGACTTAAGCTTTAAAGGTAAGGACAGTGGATCTCAAAAGTATGCAGAAGACTCATGGTGAATCATTTCAGAACTTAAAGTGACTTATTTATTAGATACCTGGTAAAACTTCACTAAAACAAATTGAAAGGAGGAGTATATGTACTTTATTAGAAACTTTGACTCTCCTTGTAGGATTTTGAAGACTTGCTCATTTACATTCTTTTCTGAGGCCATAGTGTACAGAGAAAGAACATCATTTCACTGTACACATTTAACAGTTTGCAGAAGGGTATAAAGCACATTTCACCAGCAATCAATACTCAGTGGAACAAAGTAAGGATGGATGGAGATAACCTAAGCTAGCCAAAAGTCCTGAGGGTCTCCTGAGGATGAGCCTCACAATCTTTACAGGACTACAGCAGGGCAGACTAGGGCTCCAACTAGGCCTGCAGCCATCGAATCTTCCTATTTTATCATTTATTCTTCTCGAATAGTCAAAATGGAGAAGAAAAAATGAAAAAGGGTAATTTAGATGTCATATGTAGTTTATAGTGGTTTAGATTCTTTAAAATGCATGCAAGGTGCAAGACAACAATATGAGCCAGAATTTTTTTCATATGGCACCAGCATGAATTTCATATCGCTTGCAGCCCGGCTCTTTCTTTCAGCCTTTTTCACAGTTAAATTTCCTGTGATTCCCTTACTAGTGTATATGACCAGGAAAACCCCCTGCTCTAGATAGTGATTCTAGGGAATGACTTGACAATTGTTCTAATAATAGATTAATCACAATTAACCTAATTAATCCTTTCAGCCATAGCTCCAACTATTAATCATTTGGATAATCAATTTAGTTGCTTATTTTTTATATATATAATCAATGGTATAGCAAAATGTAATTAATAGAAGATTGTTTTACCGAATTAAATCCAGTTGAAGCCTAAATTATGCTACTTGAGGAGATCTAACTGGAGCATATATACAGACAAAGAAGGTTTTCCATCCTAAATGTTTATACATTTTGTGCAGTTTTGTTTTAATTAATGCTGTAAGTTGGTTGTTCTTTCATGTTTTACAGTATATATATTTCAGTTAATTATTAAACAAATACTTAATTAGATGAAAACTAAGCCAAGTTTTTTATTTTGTCCTCAAATAGATCTGCTTATATGCATACTGCAGAATATTTACCAAATCAATGATGGAAAAGGTTTGAGAAGCATTCAATATGGTCTCATGTTTTATATCACAAAAAACGTCCCCCCCCCCTTTTAACAATGAGAGCCACTGCATCTCTGTATTTAATCCAATATCATTAGTTACCTCAGGCCTTTGGTCAAACATGTTGTTAATGTCTCCAAAGCCCATCCCCCCAGCAAACTCTCCAAAAATCTTTCTGAAGAGCTCTTCAGGGTCAATGGTGGTCCCCCCTGCCCTATAGTACTGCTGATGGCCCGCTCCACTTCGGCTCGGGTCAAAGCCTGCTGCTCCGTAGGTATCATACTGTTTTCTCTTCACCTCGTCGCTCAAAACCTGGAGAAATAAACACATGAATGGGATAAATTGTAAACTAAACCTGCAAGCTCTCTTTTCAATAACTGAATTTTAAATATGTACTCTAAAGAAATGGAGACATGTTGTACCTCATATGCTTCAGCCAGCTTCGCAAACTTCTCTTTTGCCTCTGGATCATCTGGGTTTGTGTCTGGATGGTACTTTTTCGCCAGCTGATGATGATAAATGTGTAAAAGTAACGGCAAAAAACCACAATTTAAATGTAATAACCTTTGTATTAAAGTTTGTTTTAGGGTTGGAAAAGTGTTTGAATGTGTTTTAGACCTGATAATAAGCCTTTTTGATTTCTTTCTGGGAGGCACTGCGAGCGACACCCAAGATCTCATAGAGGTCCTGCTTGTTTTTCAATCTGCAGCTGGTGTGGAAAGAGTGGCAGCTCATGCCATGGGGACATTTCACGCCTATAATGGAGCATAAAAGGACAAAATAAAAATAAAAGGTGATTAAAGGCTTTTATTGTGCATAAAAAAAACCTATGAATGTTTAATACTTCTACAGAAACATTATCAAACTGATATGGAAGCCTTCCGATAATAGAAATAAATAACCAGATTCCTAAAACACATAAAAAATGGGAACCATTTTAGTGATTAATTCTCTACATATGGCAAACCATAATTAATAACTTAATTATCTTACATATTTATTAATAACGGTCATATATGCACATATATACATTTAGAATAGAAAATCTCTTTATTGTCCCACAATGGGGAAATTGTGGTGTTACAGCAGCAAAAAATGAGAGTAAAAGTGGTCACACAAATGTGGACCTTACAAAAGTGAATAAAAAAAAAATTATGTTGCCACAACAAATGGACCTATGAGTACTTTGATCAAATTACAGCGACATAAAGTCATATTTTTAGTCATGTCATAACATGTAATAAGCAGACAGCTTTATCCTATATCCTGGTATATCTCAAGTCACAAAGTGCTTGTTTAAACAGAAAATGTTTTTGTATTTTTATTTATAGATCCCTAGATGTTTGTACATTACATTTCCAGGGCTGTCAACTCTCACCAATTGGGAGTGAGACTCACCCATCCCAGTGTCATCACATACTCTTATTCCATATTCCCAATTTCTCACCCTAAAAAATGAGACCTTAAAACTCAGATCTGTTCCACCTATTTATGTATAAAAATACCATGATGATCAAAATCCAGTCTGCGTTGTTAATTTAACAATGCTAACACATGAGGACATGCCAGGTTCATATCGAGTCCAGATTACCACTGTGCCAGGTTTTGAAAAAAGACAGTTGTTACGAGGTATGTCATGTTAATCTTGTCTCATCTGGACTAGGACAATTCTCTTTGTAAATTATTGAAGATTTTTAAGCAATCTAGTGCTTGAGTAAATATGAATAAAAAATACAGCAGCTAGCCTAAATTATTGAAGTGGAGACTGAGGGTAGGATAACATGAAATGGTTTGTTTCTCTTTACCTGGTTAAAATCCCAGTTTAAGTCCATGTTTTACTCACAAGTTAAATAATTATTGCACAGTCTAGTTTAATAATCTCCTGTTGGCATTTAGGAGTAATTAAACCAACACAAATATCTTAATTCTTAAAGCTTCCAGGTTTGCCTCTCAAACCCATAGGAGGTCCACAAAAAGAAAAAGAATCATTACTTTTTATTTTTTTAAAGATCAGCCACCAAAGAAAAGACCAACCACATCCAGAGAGGATGTGCAGAACAACTCAGTTATCCTGGATTCATAGAGGAGGAACCACAACGATGTTCTTCTTTTATTATTACTTATCATATTCATTTATCTTTATTTTGTTACATTAAATATGTTTAAAAACTTAATTTCCATCACACCTTCCAAACTGAAACATCCAGAGAAGAGCTGTCTCCTGTCTTGGTGAGTTTTTATAAAATCTACAGCCTCCTAGAAAGTCTGAATTATTTAACTGTTTTTTTCAAATGGTATGAAAACTAATCACATAATGAAAAAAGCTTTTTAATCCTTAGCCTATAACAAAATACTCATACAGTGTAGTTTGCATAGGTTTCGATTGCTCTGGTTCCAGTATCACTGCCAGTAATCCAGTAATAGCTTATTAGTTTCCCATTGTTTAATATGATTGAACTGCAGATAATAATTAATGAACTAAGTTGTGAAATTCTTAGTTTAAAGTATATTTAAGATGCAAGTATTTTAGTGGAGCCCTTTCTTCTTTACTTCAATTCTCAAAAAATCACCAGAATGTAGAAAATAATGTATATTATGAAAAAAAAGTGTTCCACATAACTACAGATCACTTATTGTTACTCAGTAATATTTACTGTGCTATAAAAATGCCCCATTTTGCCACTTTGTTTCAGTTAAATCCTCTGAAGCTCCCATCCTCATCTAACCCTGACAGGGTTTCCTGTCCAAACTATTTCAAAATCTCCCCCCAAGGTTTGGTGAAAAGTTGGCAGCCCTGCATTTTCTGCAGATGCAGAGGGTTTCTGATCTGCTCTGATGTCAGAGGGGTTTAATGGCCAGCTGCAGAGGTGATGCAGACCCTTCAGGGTTTTCTACCAGAACTTTCACAGCAGCTGTTGCATCATCTCTACACCAAGGTTAGCTGACTTGATAAATGCAGAGAAACAACACACGTCATTCCACTCCCTCGAGATCAAAGCTAGGTTTTATTAAAAACTACTACTTTGTTAGCCTCTTTTACAATTTGTTTGCGGTTATGCAAGTCTTCTCACCTGTCAGAGCCCTCAATGTCACCGAATGACGGGGAGCCCAGGAGCTCAGGCTGGCTGCTATCCCTCCCCGGTGAGGCTGACAGGCTGCCGCCTGGAGAGCTCCTCCATGTCTGCTTGAAGTGGCGACAACACGGCTGCTGAACCGGCCAGGACAAACTGAAGTTCCCAGCAGGCGTGTAGTCAGCCGGCTAGCGGGGCACGCCATGTTTTTCGGCACTACCGCTGTTCGTTAGTAGAAGTGCGCATGCTCAAGAGGGGTAAAGCGGAAATGGCCTTTCAAAATAAAAATAAATAGAAAATAAAAAGTTATAATAAATAAAATGAGATTAAATAAATCAGTTTGTACGTAAGCCTAATTCAAAATGTAACACGTTTTATCATAAACCGTTTTCATGGCAGTTTGAACGTTTCAGTTCTGGCGAGGAATATTTTTGTTTGTTTTTTGTGGGGTTAAATTTTATTCAGCGTTGTTTTTTATGTATATATTTTTGGGATTTTTTTTTCACATTTTTTTTATTAGCATTTGTCTCCAATGCAATGGATAAACATTGTGAGACACGGAACGGACACTAGATGACAGTATTGAGCTGAGCGATGATTTCATCAATTCCTGCTGTCAATAATAAATGAATCCATCATTGGATACACGAGCACAGTTTAACCAACAATGGTTTATGTGTTGACCTATGTGAATGTTCAAGACTCCTGGCAAAGTTGGTAGCATGTGCCAGGGGTGGAGCTAGATGGGGGACCAGGGGTGGCCATGGCCACCCTCAGCCAATTATTGGCCACCCCTACCATTTTTTCCCTCTAATACAGATGGTGGCAGCAGTAATACTCTCAAGTGGAATATTCCAACCATTTTTCATGTATTAACAATTACTTGACAACAACAACAAAAAAAACTGTGGTTAATTATGCACATCAATATACTAACATTAAAGATAATAGGTGCAGAATGCCTGCTCTTCAGAAATAGATTTTGTTTTATTCGGTAAAGAGAAAATGTCTCTACAAGTCACTTAGAGGTCTTCAGTGAAATTATAGATACATAACTGTTTTAGTAAAAACTTAATAAATAATCAATTTATTTAGATATTTGTGTTTGTAAATATCAATTTTTTGCAGAATAATTACTGATAAAACTAGGTAAGTAATGACAATGGAAAAGATGTTCACCCAAAACTCAAACCTGAAAGAATTTTCTCCACTAAAAAGGATGTGGGAAAGTATAACTTGTCTTTATTAAGAAAATATGGATGTTTTGCTTGTTAATTTTCCTGTTGGAACAGAATAGATTGACCTTGAGGTTTTGGTACCTATCTACTTTCGGCCACCCCTCAGTTTACATTAATTATTGCCTGGCCACCCTTATAAACATTTTCTGGCTATGCCTCTGGCATGGACGCATTAAAAAGATGTTATGGCGTGGTTGTGACTGTCACCATTTTTTAATTAAACAAATTAAATAATTTTTTTTTCAAACAGTTAGCCTAAAAACATGAAGTATAGAGTAAGTAAGTAAGAGGTATAAGAATGTAGAAATTCAAGTTTAGAGTTTAGGGAACATTTAAGAAAAGTCTCTTTGAGCAAATGTTCACAAGAAAAAAAAAACATTCCTTGAAAGTAA